>NW_026542904.1:0-106210 GCF_028750875.1 Macrosteles quadrilineatus
ATAGTTTAAAGTTTTTTTTATAATTATAATTATATATGAATGAACACTTTTTAATAATGTTTTTGTTATGAATAATACATATATAATAATATTATAGGAAGGATAATATACAAATAAATATATATAAATGTTTTGATCATAATATAAATACATATTTTATAATAATTTTATAATAATAATAATATATGAATGAACACTTTTTAATAATGTTTTTGTTATTAATAATATAAAATATTTTTATAATAATAATTATATATGAATGAACACTTTTGAATAATGTTTTTGTTATTAATAATACATATATAATAATATTATAGGAAGGATAATATACAAATAAATATATATAAATGTTTTTGATCATAATATAAATACATATTTTATAATATTTTTATAATAATAATTATATATGAATGAACACTTTTTAATAATGTTTTTGTTATTAATAATACATATATAATAATATTATAGGAAGGATAATATGCAAATAAATATTCACAGGTTTTTTTATCATAATATAAATACATATTTTAAAGTTTTTTATAATAATAATAATATATGAACACTTTTTAGTAATGTTTTTGTAATTAATAATCCAAATATAATAATATTATAGAAACGATAATATGCAAATAAATATTGACAGGTTTTTTTGATCATAATATAAATACATAGTTTAAAGTTTTTTTATAATAATAATTATATATGAATGAACACTTTTTAGTAATGTTTTTGTAATTAATAATACAAATATAATAATATTATAGAAACGATAATATGCAAATAAATATTGACAGGTTTTTTTGATCATAATATAAATACATAGTTTAAAGTTTTTTTATAATAATAATTATATATAAATGAACACTTTTTAGTAATGTTTTTGTAATTAATAATACAAATATAATAATATTATAGAAACGATAATATGCAAATATATATTGACTGGTTTTTTTGATCATAATATAAATACATAGTTTAAAGTTTTTTTATAATTATAATTTTATATGAATGAACACTTTTTAATAATTTTTTTGTTATGAATAATACATATATAATAATATTATAGGAAGGATAATATACAAATAAATATATATAAATGTTTTTGATCATAATATAAATACATATTTTATAATAATTTTATAATAATAATAATATATGAATGAACACTTTTTAATAATGTTTTTAATAATAATAATACATATATATTAATATTATAGTAAGGATAATATGCAAATAAATATTCACAGGTTTTTTTTATCATAATATAAATACATATTTTAAAGTTTTTTATAATAATAATTATATATGAATGAACACTTTTTAGTAATGTTTTTGTAATTAATAATACAAATATAATAATATTATAGAAACGATGATATGAAAATAAATATTGACAGGTTTTTTTGATCATAATATAAATACATAGTTTAAAGTTTTTTTATAATTATAATTATATATGAATGAACACTTTTTAATAATGTTTTTGTTATGAATAATACTTATATAATAATATTATTGTAAGGATAATATGCAATTAAATATTGACAGGGTTTTTTATCATAATATAAATACATATTTTATAATTTTTATATAAAAATAATTATATATGAATGAACACTTTTTAATGATGTTTTTGTTATTAATAATACATATATAATAATATTATAGGAAGGATAATATACAAATAAATATATATAAATGTTTTTGATCATAATATAAATACATATTTTAATAATATTTTTATAATAATAATTATATATGAATGAACACTTTTGAATAATGTTTTTGTTATTAATAATACATATATAATAATATTATAGGAAGGATAATATACAAATAAATATATATAAATGTTTTTGATCATAATATAAATACATATTTTATAATAATTTTATAATAATAATAATATATGAATGAACACTTTTTAATAATGTTTTTGTTATTAATAATACATATATAATAATATTATAGGAAGGATAATATACAAGTAAATATATATAAATGTTTTTGATCATAATATAAATACATATTTTATAATATTTTTATAATTATAATTATATATGAATGAACACTTTTTAATAATGTTTTTAATAATAATAATAAATATATATTAATATTATAGTAAGGATAATATGCAAATAAATATTCACAGGTTTTTTTATCATAATATAAATACATATTTTAAAGTTTTTTATAATAATAATTATATATGAATAAACACTTTTGAATAATGTTTTTGTTATTAATAATACATATATAATAATATTATAGGAAGGATAATATACAAATAAATATATACAAATGTTTTTGATCATAATATAAATACATATTTTATAATAATTTTATAATAATAATAATATATGAATGAACACTTTTTAATAATGTTTTTGTTATTAATAATACATATATAATAATATTATAGGAAGGATAATATACAAATAAATATATATAAATGTTTTTGATCATAATATAAATACATATTTTATAATATTTTTATAATTATAATTATATATGAATGAACACTTTTTAATAATGTTTTTAATAATAATAATACATATATATTAATATTATAGTAAGGATAATATGCAAATAAATATTCACAGGTTTTTTTTATCATAATATAAATACATATTTTAAAGTTTTTTATAATAATAATTATATATGAATAAACACTTTTTAGTAATGTTTTTGTAATTAATAATACAAATATAATAATATTATAGAAACGATGATATGAAAATAAATATTGACAGGTTTTTTTGATCATAATATAAATACATAGTTTAAAGTTTTTTTATAATTATAATTATATATGAATGAACACTTTTTAATAATGTTTTTGTTATGAATAATACTTATATAATAATATTATAGTAAGGATAATATGCAATTAAATATTGACAGGTTTTTTTATCATAATATAAATACATATTTTATAATTTTTATATAAAAATAATTATATATGAATGAACACTTTTTAATGATGTTTTTGTTATTAATAATACATATATAATAATATTATAGGAAGGATAATATACAAATAAATATATATAAATGTTTTTGATCATAATATAAATACATATTTTATAATATTTTTATAATAATAATTATATATGAATGAACACTTTTGAATCATGTTTTTGTTATTAATAACACATATATAATAATATTATAGGAAGGATAATATACAAATAAATATATATAAATGTTTTTGATCATAATATAAATACATATTTTATAATATTTTTATAATAATAATTATATATGAATGAACACTTTTTAATAATGTTTTTGTTATTAATAATACATATATAATAATATTATAGGAAGGATAATATGCAAATAAATATTCACAGGTTTTTTTATCATAATATAAATACATATTTTAAAGTTTTTTATAATAATAATAATATATGAATGAACACTTTTTAGTAATGTTTTTGTAATTAGTAATACAAATATAATAATATTATAGAAACGATAATATGCAAAAAAATATTGACAGGTTTTTTTGATCATAATATAAATACATAGTTTAAAGTTTTTTTATAATAATAATTATATATGAATGAACACTTTTTAGTAATGTTTTTGTAATTAATAATACAAATATAATAATATTATAGAAACGATAATATGCAAATAAATATTGACAGGTTTTTTTGATCATAATATAAATACATAGTTTAAAGTTTTTTTATAATAATAATTATATATGAATGAACACTTTTTAATAATGTTTTTGTTATGAATAATACATTTATAATAATATTATAGGAAGGATAATATACAAATAAATATATATAAATGTTTTTGATCATAATATAAATACATATTTTATAATATTTTTATAATAATAATAATATATGAATGAACACTTTTTAATAATGTTTTTGTTATGAATAATACATATATAATAATATTATAGGAAGGATAATATACAAATAAATATATATAAATGTTTTTGATCATAATATAAATACATATTTTATAATATTTTTATAATAATAATTATATATGAATGAACACTTTTTAATAATGTTTTTGTTATTAATAATACATATATAATAATATTATAGGAAGGATAATATACAAATAAATATATATAAATGTTTTTGATCATAATATAAATACATATTTTATAATATTTTTATAATTATAATTATATATGATGAACACTTTTTAATAATGATTTTAATAATAATAATACATATATATATTAATATTATAGTAAGGATAATATGCAATTAAATATTGACAGGTTTTTTTTATCATATTATAAATACATATTTTAAAATTTTTATATAAAAATAATTATATATGAATGAACAATTTTTAATGATGTTTTTGTAATTAATAATACATATATAATAATATTATAGGAAGGATAATATGCAAATAAATATTCACAGGTTTTTTTATCATAATATAAATACATATTTTAAAGTTTTTTATAATAATAATTATATATGAATGAACACTTTTTAGTAATGTTTTTGTAATTAATAATACATATATAATAATATTATAGAAACGATAATATGAAAATAAATATTGACAGGTTTTTTTGATCATAATATAAATACATAGTTTAAAGTTTTTTTATAATTATAATTATATATGAATGAACACTTTTTAATAATGTTTTTGTTATGAATAATACATATATAATAATATTATAGGAAAGATAATATACAAATAAATATATAAAAATGTTTTTGATCATAATATAAATACAAATTTTATAATATTTTTATAATTATAATTATATATGAATGAACACTTTTTAATAATGTTTTTGTTATTAATAATACATATATATTAATATTATAGTAAGGATAATATGCAATTAAATATTGAAAGGTTTTTTTTTATCATAATATAAATACATATTTTATAATTTTTATATAAAAATAATTATATATGAATGAACACTTTTTAATGATGTTTTTGTTATTAATAATACATATATAATAATATTATAGGAAGGATAATATACAAATAAATATATATAAATGTTTTTGATCATAATATAAATACATATTTTATAATATTTTTATAATAATAATTATATATGAATAAACACTTTTGAATAATGTTTTTGTTATTAATAATACATATATAATAATATTATAGGAAGGATAATATACAAATAAATATATATAAATGTTTTTGATCATAATATAAATACATATTTTATAATATTTTTATAATAATAATTATATATGAATGAACACTTTTTAATAATGTTTTTGTTATTAATAATACATATATAATAATATTATAGGAAGGATAATATGCAAATAAATATTCACAGGTTTTTTTGATCATAATATAAATACATAGTTTAAAGTTTTTTTATAATAATAATTATATATGAATGAACACTTTTTAGTAATTTTTTTGTAATTAATAATACAAATATAATAATATTATAGAAACGATAATATGCAAATAAATATTGACAGGTTTTTTTGATCATAATATAAATACATAGTTTAAAGTTTTTCATTCATAGTGTTCATTCATATATAATTATTATTATAAAAATATTTTATATTATTAATAACAAAAACATTATTAAAAAGTGTTCATTCATATATTATTATTATTATAAAATTATTATAAAATATGTATTTATATTATGATCAAAACATTTATATATATTTATTTGTATATTATCCTTCCTATAATATTATTATATATGTATTATTCATAACAAAAACGTTATTAAAAAGTGTTCATTCATATATAATTATAATTATAAAAAAACTTTAAACTATGTATTTATATTATGATCGAAAAAACCTGTCAATATTTATTTTCATATTATCGTTTCTATAATATTATTATATTTGTATTATTAATTACAAAAACATTACTAAAAAGTGTTCATTCATATATAATTATTATTATAAAAATATTATAAAATATGTATTTATATTATGATAAAAAAAACTGTGAATATTTATTTGCATATTATCCTTCCTATAATATTATTATATATGTATTATTAATTACAAAAACATCATTAAAAAGTGTTCATTCATATATAATTATTATTATAAAAATATTATAAAATATGTATTTATATTATGATCAAAAACATTTATATATATTTATTTGTATATTATCCTTCCTATAATATTATTATATATGTATTATTAATAACAAAACATTATTCAAAAGTATTCATTCATATAAAATTATTATTATAAAAATATTAAAAATATGTATTTATATTATGATCAAAAACATTTATATATATTTATTTGTATATTATCCTTCCTATAATATTATTATATATGTATTATTAAAAACAAAAACATCATTAAAAAGTGTTCATTTATATATAATTATTTTTATATAAAAATTTTAAAATATGTATTTATATTATGATAAAAAAAACCTGTCAATATTTAATTGCATATTATCCTTACTATAATATTAATATATATGTATTATTATTATTAAAAACATTATTAAAAAGTGTTCATTCATATATAATTATAATTATAAAAATATTATAAAATATGTATTTATATTATGATCAAAAACATTTATATATATTTATTTGTATATTATCCTTCCTATTATATTATTATATATGTATTATTAATAACAAAAACATTATTAAAAAGTGTTCATTCATATATAATTATTTTTATAAAAATATTATAAAATATGTATTTATATTATGATCAAAAACATTTATATATATTTATTTGTATATTATCCTTCCTATAATATTATTATATATGTATTATTCATAACAAAAACATTATTAAAAAGTGTTCATTCATATATTATTATTATTATAAAAATATTATAAAATATGTATTTATATTATGATCAAAAACATTTATATATATTTATTTGTATATTATCCTTCCTATAATATTATTATATATGTATTATTCATAACAAAAACATTATTAAAAAGTGTTCATTTATATATAATTATAATTATAAAAAAACTTTAAACTATGTATTTATATTATGATCAAAAAAACCTGTCAATATTTATTTGCATATTATCGTTTCTATAATATTATTATATTTGTATTATTAATTACAAAAAAATTACTAAAAAGTGTTCATTCATATATAATTATTATTATAAAAAAACTTTAAACTATGTATTTATATTATGATCAAAAAAACCTGTGAATATTTATTTGCATATTATCCTTCCTATAATATTATTATATATGTATTATTAATAACAAAAACATTATTAAAAAGTGTTCATTCATATATAATTATTATTATAAAAATATTATAAAATATGTATTTATATTATGATCAAAAACATTTATATATATTTATTTGTATATTATCCTTCCTATAATATTATTATATATGTATTATTAATAACAAAAACATTATTCAAAAGTGTTTATTCATATATAATTATTATTATAAAAATATTATAAAATATGTATTTATATTATGATCAAAAACATTTATATATATTTATTTGTATATTATCCTTCCTATAATATTATTATATATGTATTATTAATAACAAAAACATCATTAAAAAGTGTTCATTCATATATAATTATTTTTATATAAAAATTATAAAATATGTATTTATATTATGATAAAAAAAAACCTTTCAATATTTAATTGCATATTATCCTTACTATAATATTAATATATATGTATTATTAATAACAAAAACATTATTAAAAAGTGTTCATTCATATATAATTATAATTATAAAAATATTATAAAATTTGTATTTATATTATGATCAAAAACATTTTTATATATTTATTTGTATATTATCTTTCCTATAATATTATTATATATGTATTATTCATAACAAAAACATTATTAAAAAGTGTTCATTCATATATAATTATAATTATAAAAAAACTTTAAACTATGTATTTATATTATGATCAAAAAAACCTGTCAATATTTATTTTCATATTATCGTTTCTATAATATTATTATATATGTATTATTAATTACAAAAACATTACTAAAAAGTGTTCATTCATATATAATTATTATTATAAAAAACTTTAAAATATGTATTTATATTATGATAAAAAAACCTGTGAATATTTATTTGCATATTATCCTTCCTATAATATTATTATATATGTATTATTAATTACAAAAACATCATTAAAAATTGTTCATTCATATATAATTATTTTTATATAAAAATTTTAAAATATGTATTTATAATATGATAAAAAAAACCTGTCAATATTTAATTGCATATTATCCTTACTATAATATTAATATATATATGTATTATTATTATTAAAATCATTATTAAAAAGTGTTCATCATATATAATTATAATTATAAAAATATTATAAAATATGTATTTATATTATGATCAAAAACATTTATATATATTTATTTGTATATTATCCTTCCTATAATATTATTATATATGTATTATTAATAACAAAAACATTATTAAAAAGTGTTCATTCATATATAATTATTATTATAAAAATATTATAAAATATGTATTTATATTATGATCAAAAACATTTATATATATTTATTTGTATATTATCCTTCCTATAATATTATTATATATGTATTATTCATAACAAAAACATTATTAAAAAGTGTTCATTCATATATTATTATTATTATAAAAATATTATAAAATATGTATTTATATTATGATCAAAAACATTTATATATATTTATTTGTATATTATCCTTCCTATAATATTATTATAAATGTATTATTCATAACAAAAACATTATTAAAAAGTGTTCATTCATATATAATTATTATTATAAAAAAACTTTAAACTATGTATTTATATTATGATCAAAAAAACCTGTCAATATTTATTTGCATATTATCGTTTCTATAATATTATTATATTTGTATTATTAATTACAAAAACATTACTAAAAAGTGTTCATTCATATATAATTATTATTATAAAAAAACTTTAAACTATGTATTTATATTATGATCAAAAAAACCTGTCAATATTTTTTTGCATATTATCGTTTCTATAATATTATTATATTTGTATTACTAATTACAAAAACATTACTAAAAAGTGTTCATTCATATATTATTATTATTATAAAAAACTTTAAAATATGTATTTATATTATGATAAAAAAACCTGTGAATATTTATTTGCATATTATCCTTCCTATAATATTATTATATATGTATTATTAATAACAAAAACATTATTAAAAAGTGTTCATTCATATATAATTATTATTATAAAAATATTATAAAATATGTATTTATATTATGATCAAAAACATTTATATATATTTATTTGTATATTATCCTTCCTATAATATTATTATATATGTGTTATTAATAACAAAAACATGATTCAAAAGTGTTCATTCATATATAATTATTATTATAAAAATATTATAAAATATGTATTTATATTATGATCAAAAACATTTATATATATTTATTTGTATATTATCCTTCCTATAATATTATTATATATGTATTATTAATAACAAAAACATCATTAAAAAGTGTTCATTCATATATAATTATTTTTATATAAAAATTATAAAATATGTATTTATATTATGATAAAAAAACCTGTCAATATTTAATTGCATATTATCCTTACTATAATATTATTATATAAGTATTATTCATAACAAAAACATTATTAAAAAGTGTTCATTCATATATAATTATAATTATAAAAAAACTTTAAACTATGTATTTATATTATGATCAAAAAAACCTGTCAATATTTATTTTCATATCATCGTTTCTATAATATTATTATATTTGTATTATTAATTACAAAAACATTACTAAAAAGTGTTTATTCATATATAATTATTATTATAAAAAACTTTAAAATATGTATTTATATTATGATAAAAAAAACCTGTGAATATTTATTTGCATATTATCCTTACTATAATATTAATATATATGTATTATTATTATTAAAAACATTATTAAAAAGTGTTCATTCATATATAATTATAATTATAAAAATATTATAAAATATGTATTTATATTATGATCAAAAACATTTATATATATTTATTTGTATATTATCCTTCCTATAATATTATTATATATGTATTATTAATAACAAAAACATTATTAAAAAGTGTTCATTCATATATTATTATTATTATAAAATTATTATAAAATATGTATTTATATTATGATCAAAAACATTTGTATATATTTATTTGTATATTATCCTTCCTATAATATTATTATATATGTATTATTAATAACAAAAACATTATTCAAAAGTGTTTATTCATATATAATTATTATTATAAAAAACTTTAAAATATGTATTTATATTATGATAAAAAAAACCTGTGAATATTTATTTGCATATTATCCTTACTATAATATTAATATATATTTATTATTATTATTAAAAACATTATTAAAAAGTGTTCATTCATATATAATTATAATTATAAAAATATTATAAAATATGTATTTATATTATGATCAAAAACATTTATATATATTTACTTGTATATTATCCTTCCTATAATATTATTATATATGTATTATTAATAACAAAAACATTATTAAAAAGTGTTCATTCATATATTATTATTATTATAAAATTATTATAAAATATGTATTTATATTATGATCAAAAACATTTATATATATTTATTTGTATATTATCCTTCCTATAATATTATTATATATGTATTATTAATAACAAAAACATTATTCAAAAGTGTTCATTCATATATAATTATTATTATAAAAATATTATAAAATATGTATTTATATTATGATCAAAAACATTTATATATATTTATTTGTATATTATCCTTCCTATAATATTATTATATATGTATTATTAATAACAAAAACATCATTAAAAAGTGTTCATTCATATATAATTATTTTTATATAAAAATTATAAAATATGTATTTATATTATGATAAAAAACCCTGTCAATATTTAATTGCATATTATCCTTACAATAATATTATTATATAAGTATTATTCATAACAAAAACATTATTAAAAAGTGTTCATTCATATATAATTATAATTATAAAAAAACTTTAAACTATGTATTTATATTATGATCAAAAAAACCTGTCAATATTTATTTTCATATCATCGTTTCTATAATATTATTATATTTGTATTATTAATTACAAAAACATTACTAAAAAGTGTTCATTCATATATAATTATTATTATAAAAAACTTTAAAATATGTATTTATATTATGATAAAAAAAACCTGTGAATATTTATTTGCATATTATCCTTACTATAATATTAATATATATGTATTATTATTATTAAAAACATTATTAAAAAGTGTTCATTCATATATTATTATTATTATAAAATTATTATAAAATATGTATTTATATTATGATCAAAAACATTTATATATATTTATTTGTATATTATCCTTCCTATAATATTATTATATATGTATTATTCATAACAAAAAAATTATTAAAAAGTGTTCATTCATATAAAATTATAATTATAAAAAAACTTTAAACTATGTATTTATATTATGATCAAAAAAACCAGTCAATATATATTTGCATATTATCGTTTCTATAATATTATTATATTTGTATTATTAATTACAAAAACATTACTAAAAAGTGTTCATTTATATATAATTATTATTATAAAAAAACTTTAAACTATGTATTTATATTATGATCAAAAAAACCTGTCAATATTTATTTGCATATTATCGTTTCTATAATATTATTATATTTGTATTATTAATTACAAAAACATTACTAAAAAGTGTTCATTCATATATAATTATTATTATAAAAAAACTTTAAACTATGTATTTATATTATGATCAAAAAAACCTGTCAATATTTATTTGCATATTATCGTTTCTATAATATTATTATATTTGGATTATTAATTACAAAAACATTACTAAAAAGTGTTCATATATTATTATTATTATAAAAAACTTTAAAATATGTATTTATATTATGATAAAAAAACCTGTGAATATTTATTTGCATATTATCCTTCCTATAATATTATTATATATGTATTATTAATAACAAAAACATTATTAAAAAGTGTTCATTCATATATAATTATTATTATAAAAATATTATAAAATATGTATTTATATTATGATCAAAAACATTTATATATATTTATTTGTATATTATCCTTCCTATAATATTATTATATATGTATTATTAATAACAAAAACATTATTCAAAAGTGTTCATTCATATATAATTATTATTATAAAAATATTTTATATTATTAATAACAAAAACATTATTAAAAAGTGTTCATTCATATATTATTATTATTATAAAATTATTATAAAATATGTATTTATATTATGATCAAAACATTTATATATATTTATTTGTATATTATCCTTCCTATAATATTATTATATATGTATTATTCATAACAAAAACATTATTAAAAAGTGTTCATTCATATATAATTATAATTATAAAAAAAACTTTAAACTATGTATTTATATTATGATCAAAAAAACCTGTCAATATTTATTTGCATATTATCGTTTCTATAATATTATTATATTTGTATTATTAATTACAAAAACATTACTAAAAAGTGTTCATTCATATATAATTATTATTATAAAAAAACTTTAAACTATGTATTTATATTATGATCAAAAAAACCTGTCAATATTTATTTGCATATTATCGTTTCTATAATATTATTATATATGTATTATTAATAACAAAAACATTATTAAAAAGTGTTCATTCATATATTATTATTATTATAAAATTATTATAAAATATGTATTTATATTATGATCAAAAACATTTATATATATTTATTTGTATATTATCCTTCCTATAATATTATTATATATGTATTATTCATAACAAAAACATTATTAAAAAGTGTTCATTAATATATAATTATAATTATAAAAAAACTTTAAACTATGTATTTATATTATGATCAAAAAAACCTGTCAATATTTATTTGCATATTATCGTTTCTATAATATTATTATATTTGGATTATTAATCACAAAAACATTACTAAAAAGTGTTCATTCATATATTATTATTATTATAAAAAACTTTAAAATATGTATTTATATTATGATAAAAAAACCTGTGAATATTTATTTGCATATTATCCTTCCTATAATATTATTATATATGTATTATTAATAACAAAAACATTATTAATAGGTGTTCATTCATATATAATTATTATTATAAAAATATTATAAAATATGTATTTATATTATGATCAAAAACATTTATATATATTTATTTGTATATTATCCTTCCTATAATATTATTATATATGTATTATTAATAACAAAAACATTATTCAAAAGTGTTCATTCATATATAATTATTATTATATAAAAATTATAAAATATGTATTTATATTATGATAAAAAACATTTTTATATATTTATTTGTATATTATCTTTCCTATAATATTATTATATATGTATTATTCATAACAAAAACATTATTAAAAAGTGTTCATTCATATATAATTATAATTATAAAAAATCTTAAAAACTATGTATTTATATTATGATCAAAAAAACCTGTCAATATTTATTTTCATATTATCGTTTCTATAATATTATTATATTTGTATTATTAATTACAAAAACATTACTAAAAAGTGTTCATTCATATATAATTATTATTATAAAAAACTTTTAAATATGTATTTATATTATGATAAAAAAAACTGTGAATATTTATTTGCATATTATCCTTCCTATAATATTATTATATATGTATTATTAATTACAAAAACATCATTAAAAAGTGTTCATTCATATATAATTATTATTATAAAAATATTACAAAATATGTATTTATATTATGATCAAAAACATTTATATATATTTATTTGTATATTATCCTTCCTATAATATTATTATATATGTATTATTAATAACAAAAACATCATTAAAAAGTGTTCATTCATATATAATTATTTTTATATAAAAATTATAAAATATGTATTTATATTATGATAAAAAAAACCTGTCAATATTTAATTGCATATTATCCTTACTATAATATTAATATATATGTATTATTATTATTAAAAACATTATTAAAAAGTGTTCATTCATATATAATTATAATTATAAAAATATTATAAAATATGTACTTATATTATGATCAAAAACATTTTTATATATTTATTTGTATATTATCCTTCCTATAATATTATTATATATGTATTATTCATAACAAAAACATTATTAAAAAGTGTTCATTCATATATAATTATAATTATAAAAAAACTTTAAACTATGTATTTATATTATGATCAAAAAAACCTGTCAATATTTATTTGCATATTATTGTTTCTTTAATATTATTATATTTGTATTATTAATTACAAAAACATTACTAAAAAGTGTTCATTCATATATAATTATTATTATAAAAAGATTTAAAATATGTATTTATATTATGATAAAAAAAACGTGTCAATATTTAATTGCATATTATCCTTCCTATAATATTAATATATATGTATTATTATTATTAAAAACATTATTAAAAAGTGTTCATTCATATATAATTATAATTATAAAAAATATTATAAAATATGTATTTATATTATGATCAAAAACATTTATATATATTTATCTGTATATTATCCTTCCTATAATATTATTATATATGTATTATTAATAACAAAAACATTATTAAAAAGTGTTCATTCATATATAATTATAATTATAAAAATATTATAAAATATGTATTTATATTATGATCAAAAACATTTATATATATTTATTTGTATATTATCCTTCCTATAATATTATTATATATGTATTATTAATAACAAAAACATTATTAAAAAGTGTTCATTCATATATAATTATTATTATAAAAATATTATAAAATATGTATTTATATTATGATCAAAAACATTTATATATATTTATTTGTATATTATCCTTCCTATAATATTATTTTATATGTATTATTAATAACAAAAATATTATTAAAAAGTGTTCATTCATATATTATTATTATTATAAAAATATTATAAAATATGTATTTATATTATGATCAAAAACATTTATATATATTTATTTGTATATTATCCTTTCTATAATATTATAATATATGTATTATTCATAACAAAAACATTATTAAAAAGTGTTCATTCATATATAATTATAATTATAAAAAAACTTTAAACTATGTATTTATATTATGATCAAAAAACCTGTCAATATCTATTTGCATATTATCGTTTCTATAATATTATTATATTTGTATTATTAATTACAAAAACATTACTAAAAAGTGTTCATTCATATATAATTATTATTATAAAAAACTTTAAAATATGTATGTATATTATGATAAAAAAAACCTGTCAATATTTAATTGCATATTATCCTTACTATAATATTAATATATATGTATTATTATTTTTAAAAACTTAATTAAAAAGTGTTCATTCATATATAATTATAATTATAAAAATATTATAAAATATGTATTTATATTATGATCAAAAACATTTTTATATATTTATTTGTATATTATCCTTCCTATAATATTATTATATATGTATTATTCATAACAAAAACATTATTAAAAAGTGTTCATTCATATATAATTATAATTATAAAAAAACTTTAAACTATGTATTTATATTATGATCAAAAAAACCTGTCAATATTTATTTTCATATTATCGTTTCTATAATATTATTATATTTGTATTATTAATTACAAAAACATTACTAAAAAGTGTTCATTCATATATAATTATTATTATAAAAAACTTTTAAATATGTATTTATATTATGATAAAAAAAAAACTGTGAATATTTATTTGCATATTATCCTTCCTATAATATTATTATATATGTATTATTAATTACAAAAACATCATTAAAAAGTGTTCATTCATATATAATTATTATTATAAAAATATTATAAAATATGTATTTATATTATGATCAAAAACATTTATATATATTTATTTGTATATTATCCTTCCTATAATATTATTATATATGTATTATTAATAACAAAAACATCATTAAAAAGTGTTCATTCATATATAATTATTTTTATATAAAAATTATAAAATATGTATTTATATTATGATAAAAAAAACCTGTCAATATTTAATTGCATATTATCCTTACTATAATATTAATATATATGTATTATTATTATTAAAAACATTATTAAAAAGTGTTCATTCATATATAATTATAATTATAAAAATATTATAAAATATGTATTTATATTATGATCAAAAACATTTTTATAAATTTATTTGTATATTATCCTTCCTATAATATTATTATATATGTATTATTCATAACAAAAACATTATTAAAAAGTGTTCATTCATATATAATTATAATTATAAAAAAACTTTAAACTATGTATTTATATTATGATCAAAAAAACCTGTCAATATTTATTTGCATATTATTGTTTCTCTAATATTATTATATTTGTATTATTAATTACAAAAACATTACTAAAAAGTGTTCATTCATATATAATTATTATTATAAAAAGATTTAAAATATGTATTTATATTATGATAAAAAAAACCTGTCAATATTTAATTGCATATTATCCTTCCTATAATATTAATATATATGTATTATTATTATTAAAAACATTATTAAAAAGTGTTCATTCATATATAATTATAATTATAAAAAATATTATAAAATATGTATTTATATTATGATCAAAAACATTTATATATATTTATTTGTATATTATCCTTCCTATAATATTATTATATATGTATTATTAATAACAAAAACATTATTAAAAAGTGTTCATTCATATATAATTATAATTATAAAAATATTATAAAATATGTATTTATATTATGATCAAAAACATTTATATATATTTATTTGTATATTATCCTTCCTATAATATTATTATATTTGGATTATTAATCACAAAAACATTACTAAAAAGTGTTCATTCATATATTATTATTATTATAAAAAACTTTAAAATATGTATTTATATTATGATAAAAAAACCTGTGAATATTTATTTGCATATTATCCTTCCTATAATATTATTATATATGTATTATTAATAACAAAAACATTATTAAAAGGTGTTCATTCATATATAATTATTATTATAAAAATATTATAAAATATGTATTTATATTATGATCAAAAACATTTATATATATTTATTTGTATATTATCCTTCCTATAATATTATTATATATGTATTATTAATAACAAAAACATTATTCAAAAGTGTTCATTCATATATAATTATTATTATAAAAATATTATAAAATATGTATTTATATTATGATCAAAAACATTTATATATATTTATTTGTATATTATCCTTCCTATAATATTATTATATATGTATTATTAATAACAAAAACATCATTAAAAAGTGTTCATTCATATATAATTATTTTTATATAAAAATTATAAAATATGTATTTATATTATGATAAAAAAAAACCTGTCAATATTTAATTGCATATTATCCTTACTATAATAGTAATATATATGTATTATTATTATTAAAAACATTATTAAAAAGTGTTCATTCATATATAATTATAATTATAAAGATATTATAAAATATGTATTTATATTATGATCAAAAACATTTTTATATATTTATTTGTATATTATCCTTCCTATAATATTATTATATATGTATTATTCATAACAAAAACATTATTAAAAAGTGTTCATTCATATATAATTATAATTATAAAAAATCTTAAAAACTATGTATTTATATTATGATCAAAAAAACCTGTCAATATTTATTTTCATATTATCGTTTCTATAATATTATTATATTTGTATTATTAATTACAAAAACATTACTAAAAAGTGTTCATTCATATATAATTATTATTATAAAAAACTTTTAAATATGTATTTATATTATGATAAAAAAAAACTGTGAATATTTATTTGCATATTATCCTTCCTATAATATTATTATATATGTATTATTAATTACAAAAACATCATTAAAAAGTGTTCATTCATATATAATTATTATTATAAAAATATTACAAAATATGTATTTATATTATGATCAAAAACATTTATATATATTTATTTGTATATTATCCTTCCTATAATATTATTATATATGTATTATTAATAACAAAAACATCATTAAAAAGTGTTCATTCATATATAATTATTTTTATATAAAAATTATAAAATATGTATTTATATTATGATAAAAAAAACCTGTCAATATTTAATTGCATATTATCCTTACTATAATATTAATATATATGTATTATAATTATTAAAAACATTATTAAAAAGTGTTCATTCATATATAATTATAATTATAAAAATATTATAAAATATGTATTTATATTATGATCAAAAACATTTTTATATATTTATTTGTATATTATCCTTCCTATAATATTATTATATATGTATTATTCATAACAAAAACATTATTAAAAAGTGTTCATTCATATATAATTATAATTATAAAAAAACTTTAAACTATGTATTTATATTATGATCAAAAAAACCTGTCAATATTTATTTGCATATTATTGTTTCTTTAATATTATTATATTTGTATTATTAATTACAAAAACATTACTAAAAAGTGTTCATTCATATATAATTATTATTATAAAAAACTTTAAAATATGTATTTATATTATGATAAAAAAAACCTGTGAATATTTATTTGCATATTATCCTTCCTATAATATTATTATATATGTATTATTAATAACAAAAACATTATTAAAAAGTGTTCATTCATATATAATTATTATTATAAAAATATTATAAAATATGTTTTTATATTATGATCAAAAACATTTATATATATTTATTTGTATATTATCCTTCCTATAATATTATTATATATGTATTATTCATAACAAAAACATTATTAAAAAGTGTTCATTCATATATTATTATAATTATAAAAATATTATAAAATATGTATTTATATTATGATCAAAAACATTTATATATATTTATTTGTATATTATCCTTCCTATAATATTATTATATATGTATTATTCATAACAAAAACATTATTAAAAAGTGTTCATTCATATATTATTATAATTATAAAAATATTATAAAATATGTATTTATATTATGATCAAAAACATTTATATATATTTATTTGTATATTATCCTTCCTTTAATATTATTATATATGTATTATTCATAACAAAAACATTATTAAAAAGTGTTCATTCATATATAATTATAATTATAAAAAAACTTTAAACTATGTATTTATATTATGATCAAAAAAACCTGTCAATATTTATTTGCATATTATCGTTTCTATAATATTATTATATTTGTATTATTAATTACAAAAACATTACTAAAAAGTGTTCATTCATATATTATTATTATTATAAAAAACTTTAAAATATGTATTTATATTATGATAAAAAAACCTGTGAATATTTATTTGCATATTATCCTTCCTATAATATTATTATATATGTATTATTAATAACAAAAACATTATTAAAAAGTGTTCATTCATATATAATTATTATTATAAAAATATTATAAAATATGTATTTATATTATGATCAAAAACATTTATATATATTTATTTGTATATTATCCTTCCTATAATATTAGTATATATGTATTATTAATAACAAAAACATTATTCAAAAGTGTTCATTCATATATAATTATTATTATAAAAATATTATAAAATATGTATTTATATAATGATCAAAAACATTTATATATATTTATTTGTATATTATCCTTCCTATAATATTATTATATATGTATTATTCATAACAAAAACATTATTAAAAAGTGTTCATTCATATATAATTATAATTATAAAAAAACTTTAAACTATGTATTTATATTATGATCAAAAAAACCTGTCAATATTTATTTTCATATTATCGTTTCTATAATATTATTATATTTGTATTATTAATTACAAAAACATTACTAAAAAGTGTTCATTCATATATAATTATTATTATAAAAAACTTTAAAATATGTATTTATATTATGATAAAAAAAACCTGTGAATATTTATTTGCATATTATCCTTCCTATAATATTATTATATATGTATTATTAATAACAAAAACATTGTTAAAAAGTGTTCATTCATATATAATTATAATTATAAAAATATTATAAAATATGTATTTATATTATGATCAAAAACATTTTTATATATTTATTTGTATATTATCCTTCCTATAATATTATTATATATGTATTATTCATAACAAAAACATTATTAAAAAGTGTTCATTCATATATAATTATAATTATAAAAAAACTTTAAACTATGTATTTATATTATGATCAAAAAAACCTGTCAATATTTATTTTCATATTATCGTTTCTATAATATTATTATATTTGTATTATTAATTACAAAAACATTACTAAAAAGTGTTCATTCATATATAATTATTATTATAAAAAACTTTAAAATATGTATTTATATTATGATAAAAAAAACCTGTGAATATTTATTTGCATATTATCCTTCCTATAATATTATTATATATGTATTATTAATAACAAAAACATTATTAAAAAGTGTTCATTCATATATAATTATTATTATAAAAATATTATAAAATATGTTTTTATATTATGATCAAAAACATTTATATATATTTATTTGTATATTATCCTTCCTATAATATTATTATATATGTATTATTCATAACAAAAACATTATTAAAAAGTGTTCATTCATATATTATTATAATTATAAAAATATTATAAAATATGTATTTATATTATGATCAAAAACATTTATATATATTTATTTGTATATTATCCTTCCTTTAATATTATTATATATGTATTATTCATAACAAAAACATTATTAAAAAGTGTTCATTCATATATAATTATAATTATAAAAAAACTTTAAACTATGTATTTATATTATGATCAAAAAAACCTGTCAATATTTATTTGCATATTATCGTTTCTATAATATTATTATATTTGTATTATTAATTACAAAAACATTACTAAAAAGTGTTCATTCATATATTATTATTATTATAAAAAACTTTAAAATATGTATTTATATTATGATAAAAAAACCTGTGAATATTTATTTGCATATTATCCTTCCTATAATATTATTATATATGTATTATTAATAACAAAAACATTATTAAAAAATGTTCATTCATATATAATTATTATTATAAAAATATTATAAAATATGTATTTATATTATGATCAAAAACATTTATATATATTTATTTGTATATTATCCTTCCTATAATATTAGTATATATGTATTATTAATAACAAAAACATTATTCAAAAGTGTTCATTCATATATAATTATTATTATAAAAATATTATAAAATATGTATTTATATAATGATCAAAAACATTTATATATATTTATTTGTATATTATCCTTCCTATAATATTATTATATATGTATTATTCATAACAAAAACATTATTAAAAAGTGTTCATTCATATATAATTATAATTATAAAAAAACTTTAAACTATGTATTTATATTATGATCAAAAAAACCTGTCAATATTTATTTTCATATTATCGTTTCTATAATATTATTATATTTGTATTATTAATTACAAAAACATTACTAAAAAGTGTTCATTCATATATAATTATTATTATAAAAAACTTTTAAATATGTATTTATATTATGATAAAAAAAACCTGTGAATATTTATTTGCATATTATCCTTCCTATAATATTATTATATATGTATTATTAATAACAAAAACATTATTAAAAAGTGTTCATTCATATATAATTATTATTATAAAAATATTATAAAATATGTTTTTATATTATGATCAAAAACATTTATATATATTTATTTGTATATTATCCTTCCTATAATATTATTATATATGTATTATTCATAACAAAAACATTATTAAAAAGTGTTCATTCATATATAATTATAATTATAAAAAAACTTTAAACTATGTATTTATATTATGATCAAAAAAACCTGTCAATATTTATTTTCATATTATCGTTTCTATAATATTATTATATTTGTATTATTAATTACAAAAACATTACTAAAAAGTGTTCATTCATATATAATTATTATTATAAAAAACTTTTAAATATGTATTTATATTATGATAAAAAAAAACTGTGAATATTTATTTGCATATTATCCTTCCTATAATATTATTATATATGTATTATTAATTACAAAAACATCATTAAAAAATGTTCATTCATATATAATTATTATTATAAAAATATTATAAAATATGTATTTATATTATGATCAAAACATTTATATATATTTATTTGTATATTATCCTTCCTATAATATTATTATATATGTTTTATTAATAACAAAAACATCATTAAAAAGTGTTCATTCATATATAATTATTTTTATATAAAAATTATAAAATATGTATTTATATTATGATCAAAAAAACCTGTCAATATTTATTTGCATATATTCGTATCTATAATATTATTATATTTGTATTATTAATTACAAAAACATTACTAAAAAGTGTTCATTCATATATTATTATTATTATAAAAAACTTTAAAATATGTATTTATATTATGATAAAAAAACCTGTGAATATTTATTTGCATATTATCCTTCCTATAATATTATTATATATGTATTATTAATAACAAAAACATTATTAAAAAGTGTTCATTCATATATAATTATTATTATAAAAATATTATAAAATATGTATTTATATTATGATCAAAAACATTTATATATATTTATTTGTATATTATCCTTCCTATAATATTATTATATATGTATTATTAATAACAAAAACATTATTCAAAAGTGTTCATTCATATATAATTATTATTATAAAAATATTATAAAATATGTATTTATATTATGATCAAAAACATTTATATATATTTATTTGTATATTATCCTTCCTATAATATTATTATATATGTATTATTAATAACAAAAACATCATTAAAAAGTGTTCATTCATATATAATTATTTTTATATAAAAATTATAAAATATGTATTTATATTATGATAAAAAAACCTGTCAATATTTAATTGCATATTATCCTTACTATAATATTAATATATATGTATTATTATTATTAAAAACATTATTAAAAAGTGTTCATTCATATATAATTATAATTATAAAAATATTATAAAATATGTATTTATATTATGATCAAAAACATTTTTATATATTTATTTGTATATTATCCTTCCTATAATATTATTATATATGTATTATTCATAACAAAAACATTATTAAAAAGTGTTCATTCATATATAATTATAATTATAAAAAAACTTTAAACTATGTATTTATATTATGATCAAAAAAACTTGTCAATATTTATTTGCATATTATTGTTTCTATAATATTATTATATTTGTATTATTAATTACAAAAACATTACTAAAAAGTGTTCATTCATATATAATTATTATTATAAAAAACTTTAAAATATGTATTTATATTATGATAAAAAAAACCTGTCAATATTTAATTGCATATTATCCTTCCTATAATATTAATATATATGTATTATTATTATTAAAAACATTATTAAAAAGTGTTCATTCATATATAATTATAATTATAAAAATATTATAAAATATGTATTTATATTATGATCAAAAACATTTATATATATTTATTTGTATATTATCCTTCCTATAATATTATTATATATGTATTATTAATAACAAAAACATTATTCAAAAGTGTTCATTCATATATAATTATTATTATAAAAATATTATAAAATATGTATTTATATTATGATCAAAAACATTTATATATATTTATTTGTATATTATCCTTCCTATAATATTATTATATATGTATTATTAATAACAAAAACATCATTAAAAAGTGTTCATTCATATATAATTATTTTTATATAAAAATTTTAAAATATGTATTTATATTATGATAAAAAAAACCTGTCAATATTTAATTGCATATTATCCTTACTATAATATTAATATATATGTATTATTATTTTTAAAAACATTATTAAAAAGTGTTCATTCATGTATAATAATAATTATAAAAATATTATAAAATATGTATTGATATTATGATCAAAAACATTTATATATATTTATTTGTATATTATCCTTCCTATAATATTATTATATATGTATTATTAATAACAAAAACATTATTCAAAAGTGTTCATTCATATATAATTATTATTATAAAAATATTATAAAATATGTATTTATATTATGATCAAAAACATTTATATATATTTATTTGTATATTATCCTTCCTATAATATTATTATATATGTATTATTAATAACAAAAACATCATTAAAAAGTGTTCATTCATATATAATTATTTTTATATAAAAATTTTAAAATATGTATTTATATTATGATAAAAAAAACCTGTCAATATTTAATTGCATATTATCCTTACTATAATATTAATATATATGAATTATTATTATTAAAAACATTATTGAAAAGTGTTCATTCATATATAATTATAATTATAAAAATATTATAAAATATGTATTTATATTATGATCAAAAACATTTATATATATTTATTTGTATATTATCCTTCCTATAATATTATTATATATGTATTATTCATAACAAAAACATTATTAAAAAGTGTTCATTCATATATAATTATAATTATAAAAAAACTTTAAACTATGTATTTATATTATGATCAAAAAAACCTGTCAATATTTATTTGCATATTATCGTTTCTATAATATTATTATATTTGTATTATTAATTACAAAAACATTACTAAAAAGTGTTCATTCATATATTATTATTATTATAAAAAACTTTAAAATATGTATTTATATTATGATAAAAAAACCTATGAATATTTATTTGCATATTATCCTTCCTATAATATTATTATATATGTATTATTAATAACAAAAACATTATTAAAAAGTGTTCATTCATATATAATTATTATTATAAAAATATTATAAAATATGTATTTATATTATGATCAAAAACATTTATATATATTTATTTGTATATTATCCTTCCTAAAATATTATTATATATGTATTATTAATAACAAAAACATTATTCAAAAGTGTTCATTCATATATAATTATTATTATAAAAATATTATAAAATATGTATTTATATTATGATCAAAAACATTTATATATATTTATTTGTATATTATCCTTCCTATAATATTATTATATATGTATTATTCATAACAAAAACATCATTAAAAAGTGTTCATTCATATATAATTATTTTTATATAAAAATTTTAAAATATGTATTTATATTATAATAAAAAAAACCTGTCAATATTTAATTGCATATTATCCTTACTATAATATTAATATATATGTATTATTATTATTAAAAACATTATTAAAAAGTGTTCATTCATATATAATTATAATTATAAAAATATTATAAAATATGTATTTATATTATGATCAAAAACATTTTTATATATTTATTTGTATATTATCCTTCCTATAATATTATTATATATGTATTATTCATAACAAAAACATTATTAAAAAGTGTTCATTCATATATAATTATAATTATAAATAAACTTTAAACTATGTATTTATATTATGATCAAAAAAACTTGTCAATATTTATTTGCATATTATTGTTTCTATAATATTATTATATTTGTATTATTAATTACAAAAACATTACTAAAAAGTGTTCATTCATATATAATTATTATTATAAAAAACTTTGAAATATGTATTTATATTATGATAAAAAAACCTGTCAATATTTAATTGCATATTATCCTTCCTATAATATTAATATATATGTATTATTATTATTAAAAACATTATTAAAAAGTGTTCATTCATATATAATTATAATTATAAAAATATTATAAAATATGTATTTATATTATGATCAAAAACATTTATATATATTTATTTGTATATTATCCTTCCTATAATATTATTATATATGTATTATTTATAACAAAAACATTATTCAAAAGTGTTCATTCATATATAATTATTATTATAAAAATATTATAAAATATGTATTTATGTATTATGATCAAAAACATTTATATATATTTATTTGTATATTATCCTTCCTATAATATTATTATATATGTATTATTCATAACAAAAACATTATTAAAAAGTGTTCATTCATATATAATTATAATTATAAAAAAACTTTAAACTATGTATTTATATTATGATCAAAAAAACCTGTCAATATTTATTTTCATATTATCGTTTCTATAATATTATTATATTTGTATTATTAATTACAAAAACATTACTAAAAAGTGTTCATTCATATATAATTATTATTATAAAAAACTTTAAAATATGTATTTATATTATGATAAAAAAAACCTGTGAATATTTATTTGCATATTATCCTTCCTATAATATTATTATATATGTATTATTAATAACAAAAACATTATTAAAAAGTGTTCATTCATATATAATTATTATTATAAAAATATTATAAAATATGTTTTTATATTATGATCAAAAACATTTATATATATTTATTTGTATATTATCCTTCCTATAATATTATTATATATGTATTATTCATAACAAAAACATTATTAAAAAGTGTTCATTCATATATTATTATAATTATAAAAATATTATAAAATATGTATTTATATTATGATCAAAAACATTTATATATATTTATTTGTATATTATCCTTCCTATAATATTATTATATATGTATTATTCATAACAAAAACATTATTAAAAAGTGTTCATTCATATATTATTATAATTATAAAAATATTATAAAATATGTATTTATATTATGATCAAAAACATTTATATATATTTATTTGTATATTATCCTTCCTATAATATTATTATATATGTATTATTAATAACAAAAACATCATTAAAAAGTGTTCATTCATATATAATTATTTTTATATAAAAATTATAAAATATGTATTTATATTATGATAAAAAAAACCTGTCAATATTTAATTGCATATTATCCTTACTATAATATTAATATATATGTATTATTATTATTAAAAACATTATTAAAAAGTGTTCATTCATATATAATTATAATTATAAAAATATTATAAAATATGTATTTATATTATGATCAAAAACATTTTTATATATTTATTTGTATATTATCCTTCCTATAATATTATTATATATGTATTATTATATTATGTATTATCCTATAATTATAATTATATATGAATGAACACTTTTTAATGATGTTTTTGTTATTAATAATACAAATAACAAAAACATCATTAAAAAGTGTTCATTCATATATAATTATTTTTATATAAAAATTATAAAATATGTATTTATATTATGATAAAAAAAACCTGTCAATATTTAATTGCATATTATCCTTACTATAATATTAATATATATGTATTATTATTATTAAAAACATTATTAAAAAGTGTTCATTCATATATAATTATAATTATAAAAATATTATAAAATATGTATTTATATTATGATCAAAAACATTTTTATATATTTATTTGTATATTATCCTTCCTATAATATTATTATATATGTATTATTCATAACAAAAACATTATTAAAAAGTGTTCATTCATATATAATTATAATTATAAAAAAACTTTAAACTATGTATTTATATTATGATCAAAAAAACTTGTCAATATTTATTTGCATATTATTGTTTCTATAATATTATTATATTTGTATTATTAATTACAAAAACATTACTAAAAAGTGTTCATTCATATATAATTATTATTATAAAAAACTTTAAAATATGTATTTATATTATGATAAAAAAAACCTGTCAATATTTAATTGCATATTATCCTTCCTATAATATTAATATATATGTATTATTATTATTAAAAACATTATTAAAAAGTGTTCATTCATATATAATTATAATTATAAAAATATTATAAAATATGTATTTATATTATGATCAAAAACATTTATATATATTTATTTGTATATTATCCTTCCTATAATATTATTATATATGTATTATTAATAACAAAAACATTATTCAAAAGTGTTCATTCATATATAATTATTATTATAAAAATATTATAAAATATGTATTTATATTATGATTAAAAACATTTATATATATTTATTTGTATATTATCCTTCCTATAATATTATTATATATGTATTATTAATAACAAAAACATCATTAAAAAGTGTTCATTCATATATAATTATTTTTATATAAAAATTTTAAAATATGTATTTATATTATGATAAAAAAAACCTGTCAATATTTAATTGCATATTATCCTTACTATAATATTAATATATATGTATTATTATTATTAAAAACATTATTAAAAAGTGTTCATTCATGTATAATAATAATTATAAAAATATTATAAAATATGTATTTATATTATGATCAAAAACATTTATATATATTTATTTGTATATTATCCTTCCTATAATATTATTATATATGTATTGTTAATAACAAAAACATTATTCAAAAGTGTTCATTCATATATAATTATTATTATAAAAATATTATAAAATATGTATTTATATTATGATCAAAAACATTTATATATATTTATTTGTATATTATCCTTCCTATAATATTATTATATATGTATTATTAATAACAAAAACATCATTAAAAAGTGTTCATTCATATATAATTGTTTTTATATAAACATTTTAAAATATGTATTTATATTATGATAAAAAAAACCTGTCAATATTTAATTGCATATTATCCTTACTATAATATTAATATATATGTATTATTATTATTAAAAACATTATTAAAAAGTGTTCATTCATATATAATTATAATTATAAAAATATTATAAAATATGTATTTATATTATGATCAAAAACATTTATATATATTTATTTGTATATTATCCTTCCTATAATATTATTATATATGTATTATTCATAACAAAAACATTATTAAAAAGTGTTCATTCATATATAATTATAATTATAAAAAAACTTTAAACTATGTATTTATATTATGATCAAAAAAACCTGTCAATATTTATTTGCATATTATCGTTTCTATAATATTATTATATTTGTATTATTAATTACAAAAACATTACTAAAAAGTGTTCATTCATATATTATTATTATTATAAAAAACTTTAAAATATGTATTATTTATATTATGATAAAAAAACCTGTGAATATTTATTTGCATATTATCCTTCCTATAATATTATTATATATGTATTATTAATAACAAAAACATTATTAAAAAGTGTTCATTCATATATAATTATTATTATAAAAATATTATAAAATATGTATTTATATTATGATCAAAAACATGTATATATATTTATTTGTATATTATCCTTCCAAAAATATGATTATATATGTATTATTAATAACAAAAACATTATTCAAAAGTGTTCATTCATATATAATTATTATTATAAAAATATTATAAAATATGTATTTATATTATGATCAAAAACATTTATATATATTTATTTGTATATTATCCTTCCTATAATATTATTATATATGTATTATTCATAACAAAAACATCATTAAAAAGTGTTCATTCATATATAATTATTTTTATATAAAAATTTTAAAATATGTATTTATATTATGATAAAAAAAACCTGTCAATATTTAATTGCATATTATCCTTACTATAATATTAATATATATGTATTATTATTATTAAAAACATTATTAAAAAGTGTTCATTTATATATAATTATAATTATAAAAATATTATAAAATATGTATTTATATTATGATCAAAAACATTTTTATATATTTATTTGTATATTATCCTTCCTATAATATTATTATATATGTATTATTCATAACAAAAACATTATTAAAAAGTGTTCATTCATATATAATTATAATTATAAAAAAACTTTAAACTATGTATTTATATTATGATCAAAAAAACTTGTCAATATTTATTTGCATATTATTGTTTCTATAATATTATTATATTTGTATTATTAATTACAAAAACATTACTAAAAAGTGTTCATTCATATATAATTATTATTATAAAAAATTTTAAAATATGTATTTATATTATGATAAAAAAACCTGTCAATATTTAATTGCATATTATCCTTCCTATAATATTAATATATATGTATTATTATTATTAAAAACATTATTAAAAAGTGTTCATTCATATATAATTATAATTATAAAAATATTATAAAATATGTATTTATATTATGATCAAAAACATTTATATATATTTATTTGTATATTATCCTTCCTATAATATTATTATATATGTATTATTAATAACAAAAACATTATTCAAAAGTGTTCATTCATATATAATTATTATTATAAAAATATTATAAAATATGTATTTATATTATGATCAAAAACATTTATATATATTTATTTGTATATTATCCTTCCTATAATATTATTATATATGTATTATTAATAACAAAAACATCATTAAAAAGTGTTCATTCATATATAATTATTTTTATATAAAAATTTTAAAATATGTATTTATATTATGATAAAAAAAACCTGTCAATATTTAATTGCATATTATCCTTACTATAATATTAATATATATGTATTATTATTATTAAAAACATTATTAAAAAGTGTTCATTCATGTATAATAATAATTATAAAAATATTATAAAATATGTATTTATATTATGATCAAAAACATTTATATATATTTATTTGTATATTATCCTTCCTATAATATTATTATATATGTATTATTAATAACAAAAACATTATTCAAAAGTGTTCATTCATATATAATTATTATTATAAAAATATTATAAAATATGTATTTATATTATGATCAAAAACATTTATATATATTTATTTGTATATTATCCTTCCTATAATATTATTATATATGTATTATTCATAACAAAAACATTATTAAAAAGTGTTCATTCATATATAATTATAATTATAAAAAAACTTTAAACTATGTATTTATATTATGATCAAAAAAACTTGTCAATATTTATTTGCATATTATTGTTTCTATAATATTATTATATTTGTATTATTAATTACAAAAACATTACTAAAAAGTGTTCATTCATATATAATTATTATTATAAAAAATTTTAAAATATGTATTTATATTATGATAAAAAAACCTGTCAATATTTAATTGCATATTATCCTTCCTATAATATTAATATATATGTATTATTATTATTAAAAACATTATTAAAAAGTGTTCATTCATATATAATTATAATTATAAAAATATTATAAAATATGTATTTATATTATGATCAAAAACATTTATATATATTTATTTGTATATTATCCTTCCTATAATATTATTATATATGTATTATTAATAACAAAAACATTATTCAAAAGTGTTCATTCATATATAATTATTATTATAAAAATATTATAAAATATGTATTTATATTATGATCAAAAACATTTATATATATTTATTTGTATATTATCCTTCCTATAATATTATTATATATGTATTATTAATAACAAAAACATCATTAAAAAGTGTTCATTCATATATAATTATTTTTATATAAAAATTTTAAAATATGTATTTATATTATGATAAAAAAAACCTGTCAATATTTAATTGCATATTATCCTTACTATAATATTAATATATATGTATTATTATTATTAAAAACATTATTAAAAAGTGTTCATTCATGTATAATAATAATTATAAAAATATTATAAAATATGTATTTATATTATGATCAAAAACATTTATATATATTTATTTGTATATTATCCTTCCTATAATATTATTATATATGTATTATTAATAACAAAAACATCATTAAAAAGTGTTCATTCATATATAATTATTTTTATATAAAAATTTTAAAATATGTATTTATATTATGATAAAAAAAACCTGTCAATATTTAATTGCATATTATCCTTACTATAATATTAATATATATGTATTATTATTATTAAAAACATTATTAAAAAGTGTTCATTCATATATAATTATAATTATAAAAAAACTTTAAACCATGTATTTATATTATGATCAAAAAAACCTGTCAATATTTATTTGCATATTATCGTTTCTATAATATTATTATATTTGTATTATTAATTACAAAAACATTACTAAAAAGTGTTCATTCATATATTATTATTATTATAAAAAACTTTAAAATATGTATTTATATTATGATAAAAAAACCTGTGAATATTTATTTGCATATTATCCTTCCTATAATATTATTATATATGTATTATTAATAACAAAAACATTATTAAAAAGTGTTCATTCATATATAATTATTATTATAAAAATATTATAAAATATGTATTTATATTATGATCAAAAACATTTATATATATTTATTTGTATATTATCCTTCCTAAAATATTATTATATATGTATTATTAATAACAAAAACATTATTCAAAAGTGTTCATTCATATATAATTATTATTATAAAAATATTATAAAATATGTATTTATATTATGATCAAAAACATTTATATATATTTATTTGTATATTATCCTTCCTATAATATTATTATATATGTATTATTCATAACAAAAACATCATTAAAAAGTGTTTATTCATATATAATTATTTTTATATAAAAATTTTAAAATATGTATTTATATTATGATAAAAAAAATCTGTCAATATTTAATTGCATATTATCCTTACTATAATATTAATATATATGTATTATTATTATTAAAAACATTATTAAAAAGTGTTCATTCATATATAATTATAATTATAAAAATATTATAAAATATGTATTTATATTATGATCAAAAACATTTATATATATTTATTTGTATATTATCCTTCCTATAATATTATTATATATGTGTTATTCATAACAAAAACATTATTAAAAAGTGTTCATTCATATATAATTATAATTATAAAAAAACTTTAAACAATGTATTTATATTATGATCAAAAAAACCTGTCAATATTTATTTGCATATTATTGTTTCTTTAATATTATTATATTTGTATTATTAATTACAAAAACATTACTAAAAAGTGTTCATTCATATATAATTATTATTATAAAAAGATTTAAAATATGTATTTATATTATGATAAAAAAAACCTGTCAATATTTAATTGCATATTATCCTTCCTATAATATTAATATATATGTATTATTATTATTAAAAACATTATTAAAAAGTGTTCATTCATATATAATTATAATTATAAAAAATATTATAAAATATGTATTTATATTATGATCAAAAACATTTATATATATTTATTTGTATATTATCCTTCCTATAATATTATTATATATGTATTATTAATAACAAAAACATTATTAAAAAGTGTTCATTCATATGTAATTATTATTATAAAAATATTATAAAATATGTATTTATATTATGATCAAAAACATTTATATATATTTATTTGTATATTATCCTTCCTATAATATTATTATATATGTATTATTAATAACAAAAACATCATTAAAAAGTGTTCATTCATATATAATTATTTTATTATTTTATATTATAATTTTTTTTATCATAATATAAATACATATTTTATAATTTTTATATAAAAATAATTATATATGAATGAACACTTTTTAATGATGTTTTTGTTATTAATAATACATATATAATAATATTATAGGAAGGATAATATACAAATAAATATATATAAATGTTTTTGATCATAATATAAAAACATATTTTATAATATTTTTATAATTATAATTATATATGAATGAACACTTTTTAATAATGTTTTTAATAATAATAATACATATATATTAATATTATAGTAAGGATGATATGCAATTAAATATTGACAGGTATTTTTTATCATAATATAAATACATATTTTAAAATTTTTATATAAAAATAATTATATATGAATGAACACTTTTTAATAATGTTTTTGTAATTAATAATACATATATAATAATATTATAGGAAGGATAATATGCAAATAAATATTCACAGGTTTTTTTTTATCATAGTATAAATACATATTTTATAATATTTTTATAATTATAATTATATATGAATGAACACTTTTTAATAATGTTTTTAATAATAATAATACATATATATTAATATTATAGTAAGGATAATAAGCAATTAAATATTGACAGGTTTTTTTTATAATAATATAAATACATATTTTATAATTTTTATATAAAAATAATTATATATGAATGAACACTTTTTAATGATGTTTTTGTTATTAATAATACATATTTAATAATATTATAGGAAGGATAATATACAAATAAATATATATAAATGTTTTTGATCATAATATAAATACATATTTTATAATATTTTTATAATAATAATGATATATGAATGAACACTTTTGAATAATGTTTTTGTTATTAATAATATATATATAATAATATTATAGGAAGGATAATATACAAATAAATATATATAAATGTTTTTGATCATAATATAAATACATATTTTATAATATTTTTATAGTAATAATTATATATGAATGAACACTTTTTAATAATGTTTTTGTTATTAATAATACATATATAATAATATTATTGGAAGAATAATATGCAAATAAATATTCACAGGTTTTTTTATCATAATATAAATACATATTTTAAAGTTTTTTTTAATAATAATAATATATGAATGAACACTTTTTAGTAATGTTTTTGTAATTAATAATCCAAATATAATAATATTATAGAAACGATAATATGGAAATAAATATTGGCAGGTTTTTTTGATCATAATATAAATACATAGTTTAAAGTTTTTTTATAATAATAATTATATATGAATGAACACTTTTTAGTAATGTTTTTGTAATTAATAATACAAATATAATAATATTATAGAAACGATAATATGCAAATAAATATTGACAGGTTTTTTTGATCATAATATAAATACATAGTTTAAAGTTTTTTTATAATTATAATTATATATGAATGAACACTTTTTAATAATGTTTTTGTTATGAATAATACATATATAATAATATTATAGGAAGGATAATATACAAATAAATATATAAAAATGTTTTTGATCATAATATAAATACATATTTTATAATATTTTTATAATTATAATTATCTATGAATGAACACTTTTTAATAATGTTTTTAATAATAATAATACATATATATTAATATTATTGTAAGGATAATAAGCAATTAAATATTGACAGGTTTTTTTTATAATAATATAAATACATATTTTATAATTTTTATATAAAAATAATTATATATGAATGAACACTTTTTAATGATGTTTTTGTTATTAATAATACATATATAATAATATTATAGGAAGGATAATATACAAATAAATATATATAAATGTTTTTGATCATAATATAAATACATATTTTATAATATTTTTATAATAATAATTATATATGAATGAACACTTTTGAATAATGTTTTTGTTATTAATAATATATATATAATAATATTATAGGAAGGATAATATACAAATAAATATATATAAATGTTTTTGATCATAATATAAATACATATTTTATAATATTTTTATAATAATAATTATATATGAATGAACACTTTTTAATAATGTTTTTGTTATTAATAATACATATATAATAATATTATAGGAAGAATAATATGCAAATAAATATTCACAGGTTTTTTTATCATAATATAAATACATATTTTAAAGTTTTTTATAATAATAATAATATATGAATGAACACTTTTTAGTAATGTTTTTGTAATTAATAATCCAAATATAATAATATTATAGAAACGATAATATGGAAATAAATATTGACAGGTTTTTTTGATCATAATATAAATACATAGTTTAAAGTTTTTTTATAATAATAATTATATATGAATGAACACTTTTTAGTAATGTTTTTGTAATTAATAATACAAATATAATAATATTATAGAAACGATAATATGCAAATAATTATTGACAGGTTTTTTTGATCATAATATAAATACATATTTTAAAGTTTTTTTATAATTATAATTATATATGAATGAACACTTTTTAATAATGTTTTTGTTATGAATAATACATATATAATAATATTATAGGAAGGATAATATACAAATAAATATATATAAATGTTTTTGATCATAATATAAATACATATTTTATAATATTTTTATAATAATAATTATATATGAATGAACACTTTTTAATAATGTTTTTGTTATGAATAATACATATATAATAATATTATAGGAAGGATAATATACAAATAAATATATATAAATGTTTTTGATCATAATATAAATACATATTTTATAATATTTTTATAATAATAATTATATATGAATGAACACTTTTTAATAATGTTTTTGTTATTAATAATACATATATAATAATATTATAGGAAGGATAATATACAAATAAATATATATAAATGTTTTTGATCATAATATAAATACATATTTTATAATATTTTTATAATAATAATTTTATATGAATGAACACTTTTGAATAATGTTTTTGTTATTAATAATACATATATAATAATATTATAGGAAGGATAATATACAAATAAATATATATAAATGTTTTTGATCATAATATAAATACATATTTTATAATATTTTTATAATAATAATTATATATGAATGAACACTTTTTAGTAATGTTTTTGTAATTAATAATACAAATATAATAATATTATAGAAACGATAATATGCAAATAGATATTGACAGGTTTTTTTGAACATAATATAAATACATAGTTTAAAGTTTTTTTATAATAATAATTATATATGAATGAACACTTTTTAGTAATGTTTTTGTAATTAATAATACAAATATAATAATATTATAGAAACGATAATCTGCAAATAAATATTGACAGGTTTTTTGATCATAATATAAATACATAGTTTAAAGTTTTTTTATAATTATAATTATATATGAATGAACACTTTTTAATAATGTTTTTGTTATGAATAATACATATATAATAATATTATAGAAAGGATAATATACAAATAAATATATATAAATGTTTTTGATCAAAATATAAATACATATTTTATAATATTTTTATAATAATAATAATATATGAATGAACACTTTTTAATAATGTTTTTGTTATTAATAATACATATATAATAATATTATAGGAAGGATAATATACAAATAAATATATATAAATGTTTTTGATCATAATATAAAAACATATTTTATAATATTTTTATAATAATAATTATATATGAATGAACACTTTTTAATAATGTTTTTGTTATTAATAATACATATATAATAATATTATAGGAAGGATAATATACAAATAAATATATATAAATGTTTTTGATCATAATATAAATACATATTTTATAATATTTTTATAATTATAATTATATATGAATGAACACTTTTTAATAATGTTTTTGTTATTAATAATACATATATAATAATATTATAGGAAGGATAATATACAAATAAATATATATAAATGTTTTTGATCATAATATAAATACATATTTTATAATATTTTTATAATAATAATTACATATGAATGAACACTTTTTAATAATGTTTTTGTTATTAATAATACATATATAATAATATTATAGGAAGGATAATATACAAATAAATATATATAAATGTTTTTGATCATAATATAAATACATATTTTATAATATTTTTTATAATTATAATTATATATGAATGAACACTTTTTAATAATGTTTTTAATAATAATAATACATATATATTAATATTATAGGAAGGATAATATGCAATTAAATATTGACAGGTTTTTTTTATCATAATATAAATACATATTTTAAATCTTTTTATAATAATAATTATATATGAATGAACACTTTTTAGTAATGTTTTTGTAATTAATAATACAAATATAATAATATTAAAGAAACAATAATATGCAAATAAATATTGACAGGTTTTTTTGATCATAATATAAATACATTGTTTAAAGTTTTTTTATAATTATAATTATATATGAATGAACACTTTTTAATAATGTTTTTGTTATGAATAACACATATATAATAATATTATAGGAAGGATAATATACAAATAAATATATATAAATGTTTTTGATCATAATATAAATACATATTTTATAATATTTTTATAATTATAATTATATATGAATGAACACTTTTTAATAATGTTTTTAATAATAATAATACATATATATTAATATTATAGTAAGGATAATATGCAATTAAATATTGACAGGTTTTTTTTATCATAATATAAATACATATTTTAAAATTTTTATATAAAAATAATTATATATGAATAAACACTTTTTAATGATGTTTTTGTTATGAATAATACATATATAATAATATTATAGGAAGGATAATATACAAATAAATATATATAAATGTTTTTGATCATAATATAAATACATATTTTATAATATTTTTATAATAATAATTATATATGAATGAACACTTTTGAATAATGTTTTTGTTATTAATAATACATATATAATAATATTTTAGGAAGGATAATATACAAATAAATATATATAAATGTTTTTGATCATAATATAAATACATATTTTATAATATTTTTATAATAATAATTATATATGAATGAACACTTTTTAATAATGTTTTTGTTATTAATAATACATATATAATAATATTATAGGAAGGATAATATGCAAATAAATATTCACAGGTTTTTTTATCATAATATAAATACATATTTTAAAGTTTTTTATAATAATAATAATATATGAATGAACACTTTTTAGTAATGTTTTTGTAATTAATAATACAAATATAATAATATTATAGAAACGATAATATGCAAATAAATATTGACAGGTTTTTTTGATCATAATATAAATACATGGTTTAAAGTTTTTTTATAATTATAATTATATATGAATGAACACTTTTTAATAATGTTTTTAATAATAATAATACATATATATTAATATTATAGTAAGGATAATATGCAATTAAATATTGACAGGTTTTTTTTATCATAATATAAATACATATTTTAAAATTTTTATATAAAAATAATTATATATGAATGAACACTTTTTAATGATGTTTTTGTTATTAATAATACATATATAATAATATTATAGGAAGGATAATATACAAATAAATATATATAAATGTTTTTGATCATAATATAAATACATATTTTATAATATTTTTATAATTATTATTATACATGAATGAACACTTTTTAATAATGTTTTTAATAATAATAATACATATATATTAATATTATAGTAAGGATAATATGCAATTAAATATTGACAGGTTTTTTTTATCATAATATAAATACATATTTTAAAATTTTTATATAAAAATAATTATATATGAATGAACACTTTTTAATGATGTTTTTGTTATTAATAATACATATATAATAATATTATAGGAAGGATAATATACAAATAAATATATATAAATGTTTTTGATCATAATATAAATACATATTTTATAATATTTTTATAATAATAATTACATATGAATGAACACTTTTTAATAATGTTTTTGTTATTAATAATACATATATAATAATATTATAGGAAGGATAATATACAAATAAATATATATAAATGTTTTTGATCATAATATAAATACATATTTTATAATATTTTTTATAATTATAATTATATATGAATGAACACTTTTTAATAATGTTTTTAATAATAATAATACATATATATTAATATTATAGGAAGGATAATATGCAATTAAATATTGACAGGTTTTTTTTATCATAATATAAATACATATTTTAAATCTTTTTATAATAATAATTATATATGAATGAACACTTTTTAGTAATGTTTTTGTAATTAATAATACAAATATAATAATATTAAAGAAACAATAATATGCAAATAAATATTGACAGGTTTTTTTGATCATAATATAAATACATTGTTTAAAGTTTTTTTATAATTATAATTATATATGAATGAACACTTTTTAATAATGTTTTTGTTATGAATAACACATATATAATAATATTATAGGAAGGATAATATACAAATAAATATATATAAATGTTTTTGATCATAATATAAATACATATTTTATAATATTTTTATAATTATAATTATATATGAATGAACACTTTTTAATAATGTTTTTAATAATAATAATACATATATATTAATATTATAGTAAGGATAATATGCAATTAAATATTGACAGGTTTTTTTTATCATAATATAAATACATATTTTAAAATTTTTATATAAAAATAATTATATATGAATAAACACTTTTTAATGATGTTTTTGTTATGAATAATACATATATAATAATATTATAGGAAGGATAATATACAAATAAATATATATAAATGTTTTTGATCATAATATAAATACATATTTTATAATATTTTTATAATAATAATTATATATGAATGAACACTTTTGAATAATGTTTTTGTTATTAATAATACATATATAATAATATTTTAGGAAGGATAATATACAAATAAATATATATAAATGTTTTTGATCATAATATAAATACATATTTTATAATATTTTTATAATAATAATTATATATGAATGAACACTTTTTAATAATGTTTTTGTTATTAATAATACATATATAATAATATTATAGGAAGGATAATATGCAAATAAATATTCACAGGTTTTTTTATCATAATATAAATACATATTTTAAAGTTTTTTATAATAATAATAATATATGAATGAACACTTTTTAGTAATGTTTTTGTAATTAATAATACAAATATAATAATATTATAGAAACGATAATATGCAAATAAATATTGACAGGTTTTTTTGATCATAATATAAATACATGGTTTAAAGTTTTTTTATAATTATAATTATATATGAATGAACACTTTTTAATAATGTTTTTAATAATAATAATACATATATATTAATATTATAGTAAGGATAATATGCAATTAAATATTGACAGGTTTTTTTTATCATAATATAAATACATATTTTAAAATTTTTATATAAAAATAATTATATATGAATGAACACTTTTTAATGATGTTTTTGTTATTAATAATACATATATAATAATATTATAGGAAGGATAATATACAAATAAATATATATAAATGTTTTTGATCATAATATAAATACATATTTTATAATATTTTTATAATTATTATTATACATGAATGAACACTTTTTAATAATGTTTTTAATAATAATAATACATATATATTAATATTATAGTAAGGATAATATGCAATTAAATATTGACAGGTTTTTTTTATCATAATATAAATACATATTTTAAAATTTTTATATAAAAATAATTATATATGAATGAACACTTTTTAATGATGTTTTTGTTATTAATAATACATATATAATAATATTATAGGAAGGATAATATACAAATAAATATATATAAATGTTTTTGATCATAATATAAATACATATTTTATAATATTTTTATAATAATAATTATATATGAATGAACACTTTTGAATAATGTTTTTGTTATTAATAATACATATATAATAATATTATAGGAAGGATAATATACAAATAAATATATATAAATGTTTTTGATCATAATATAAATACATATTTTATAATATTTTTATAATTATAATTATATATGAATGAACACTTTGTAATAATGTTTTTAATAATAATAATACATATATATTAATATTATAGGAAGGATAATATGCAATTAAATATTGACAGGTTTTTTTATCATAATATAAATACATATTTTAAAATTTTTTATAATAATAATTATATATGAATGAACACTTTTTAGTAATGTTTTTGTAATTAATAATACAAATATAATAATATTATAGAAACAATAATATGCAAATAAATATTGACAAGTTTTTTTGATCATAATATAAATACATAGTTTAAAGTTTTTTTATAATTATAATTATATATGAATGAACACTTTTTAATAATGTTTTTGTTATGAATAATACATATATAATAATATTATAGGAAGGATAATATACAAATAAATATATATAAATGTTTTTGATCATAATATAAATACATATTTTATAATATTTTTATAATAATAATTATATATGAATGAACACTTTTGAATAATGTTTTTGTTATTAATAATACATATATAATAATATTATAGGAAGGATAATATACAAATAAATATATATAAATGTTTTTGATCATAATATAAATACATATTTTATAATATTTTTATAATTATTATTATACATGAATGAACACTTTTTAATAATGTTTTTAATAATAATAATACATATATATTAATATTATAGTAAGGATAATATGCAATTAAATATTGACAGGTTTTTTTTATCATAATATAAATACATATTTTAAAATTTTTATATAAAAATAATTATATATGAATGAACACTTTTTAATGATGTTTTTGTTATTAATAATACATATATAATAATATTATAGGAAGGATAATATACAAATAAATATATATAAATGTTTTTGATCATAATATAAATACATATTTTATAATATTTTTATAATAATAATTATATATGAATGAACACTTTTGAATAATGTTTTTGTTATTAATAATACATATATAATAATATTATAGGAAGGATAATATACAAATAAATATATATAAATGTTTTTGATCATAATATAAATACATATTTTATAATATTTTTATAATTATAATTATATATGAATGAACACTTTTTAATAATGTTTTTAATAATAATAATACATATATATTAATATTATAGGAAGGATAATATGCAATTAAATATTGACAGGTTTTTTTATCATAATATAAATACATATTTTAAAATTTTTTATAATAATAATTATATATGAATGAACACTTTTTAGTAATGTTTTTGTAATTAATAATACAAATATAATAATATTATAGAAACAATAATATGCAAATAAATATTGACAAGTTTTTTTGATCATAATATAAATACATAGTTTAAAGTTTTTTTATAATTATAATTATATATGAATGAACACTTTTTAATAATGTTTTTGTTATGAATAATACATATATAATAATATTATAGGAAGGATAATATACAAATAAATATATAAAAATGTTTTTGATCATAATATAAATACATATTTTATAATATTTTTATAATTATAATTATATATAAATGAACACTTTTTAATAATGTTTTTAATAATAATAATACATATATATTAATATTATAGTAAGGATAATATGCAATTAAATATTGACAGGTTTTTTTATCATAATATAAATACATATTTTAAAATTTTTATATAAAAATAATTATATATGAATGAACACTTTTTAATGATGTTTTTGTTATGAATAATACATATATAATAATATTATAGGAAGGATAATATACAAATAAATATATATAAATGTTTTTGATCATAATATAAATACATATTTTATAATATTTTTATAATAATAATTATATATGAATGAACACTTTTGAATAATGTTTTTGTTATTAATAATACATATATAATCATATTTTTGGAAGGATAATATACAAATAAATATATATACATGTTTTTGATCATAATATAAATACATATTTTATAATATTTTTATAATAATAATTATATATGAATGAACACTTTTTAATAATGTTTTTGTTATTAATAATACATATATAATAATATTATAGGAAGGATAATATGCAAATAAATATTCACAGGTTTTTTTATCATAATATAAATAATACATATTTTAAAGTTTTTTATAATAATAATAATATATGAATGAACACTTTTTAGTAATGTTTTTGTAATTAATAATACAAATATAATAATATTATAGAAACGATAATATGCAAATAAATATTGACAGGTTTTTTTGATCATAATATAAATACATAGTTTAAAGTTTTTTTATAATTATAATTATATATGAATGAACACTTTTTAATAATGTTTTTGTTATGAATAATACATATATAATAATATTATAGGAAGGATAATATACAAATAAATATATATAAATGTTTTTGATCATAATATAAATACATATTTTATAATATTTTTATAATTATAATTATATATGAATGAACACTTTTTAATAATGTTTTTAATAATAATAATACATATATATTAATATTATAGTAAGGATAATATGCAATTAAATATTGACAGGTTTTTTTTATCATAATATAAATACATATTTTAAAATTTTTATATAAAAACAATTATATATGAATGAACCCTTTTTAATGATGTTTTTGTTATTAATAATACATATATAATAATATTATAGGAAGGATAATATACAAATAAATATATATAAATGTTTTTGATCATAATATAAATACATATTTTATAATATTTTTATAATAATAATTATATATGAATGAACACTTTTGAATAATGTTTTTGTTATTAACAATACATATATAATAATATTATAGGAAGGATAATATACAAATAAATATATATAAATGTTTTTGATCATAATATAAATACATATTTTATAATATTTTTATAATTATTATTATACATGAATGAACACTTTTTAATAATGTTTTTAATAATAATAATACATATATATTAATATTATAGTAAGGATAATATGCAATTAAATATTGACAGGTTTTTTTTATCATAATATAAATACATATTTTAAAATTTTTATATAAAAATAATTATATATGAATGAACACTTTTTAATGATGTTTTTGTTATTAATAATACATATATAATAATATTATAGGAAGGATAATATACAAATAAATATATATAAATGTTTTTGATCATAATATAAATACATATTTTATAATATTTTTATAATAATAATTATATATGAATGAACACTTTTGAATAATGTTTTTGTTATTAATAATACATATATAATAATATTATAGGAAGGATAATATACAAATAAATATATATAAATGTTTTTGATCATAATATAAATACATATTTTATAATATTTTTATAATTATAATTATATATGAATGAACACTTTTTAATAATGTTTTTAATAATAATAATACATATATATTAATATTATAGGAAGGATAATATGCAATTAAATATTGACAGGTTTTTTTTATCATAATATAAATACATATTTTAAAGTTTTTTATAATAATAATTATATATGAATGAACACTTTTTAGTAATGTTTTTGTAATTAATAATACAAATATAATAATATTATAGAAACAATAATATGCAAATAAATATTGACAAGTTTTTTTGATCATAATATAAATACATAGTTTAAAGTTTTTTTATAATTATAATTATATATGAATGAACACTTTTTAATAATGTTTTTGTTATGAATAATACATATATAATAATATTATAGGAAGGATAATATACAAATAAATATATAAAAATGTTTTTGATCATAATATAAATACATATTTTATAATATTTTTATAATTATAATTATATATGAATGAACACTTTTTAATAATGTTTTTAATAATAATAATACATATATATTAATATTATAGTAAGGATAATATGCAATTAAATATTGACAGGTTTTTTTTATCATAATATAAATACATATTTTATAATTTTTATATAAAAATAATTATATATGAATGAACACTTTTTAATGATGTTTTTGTTATTTGTATTATTAATAACAAAAACATCATTAAAAAGTGTTCATTCATATATAATTATAATTATAGGATAATACATAATATAATAATACATATATAATAATATTATAGGAAGGATAATATACAAATAAATATATAAAAATGTTTTTGATCATAATATAAATACATATTTTATAATATTTTTATAATTATAATTATATATGAATGAACACTTTTTAATAATGTTTTTAATAATAATAATACATATATATTAATATTATAGTAAGGATAATATGCAATTAAATATTGACAGGTTTTTTTTATCATAATATAAATACATATTTTATAATTTTTATATAAAAATAATTATATATGAATGAACACTTTTTAATGATGTTTTTGTTATTAATAATACATATATAATAATATTATAGGAAGGATAATATACAAATAAATATATATAAATGTTTTTGATCATAATATAAATACATATTTTATAATATTTTTATAATTATAATAATATATGAATGAACACTTTTTAATAATGTTTTTGTTATGAATAATACATATATAATAATATTATAGGAAGGATAATATACAAATAAATATATATAAATGTTTTTGATCATAATATAAATACATATTTTATAATATTTTTATAATTATAATAATATATGAATGAACACTTTTTAATAATGTTTTTGTTATGAATAATACATATATAATAATATTATAGGAAGGATAATATACAAATAAATATATATAAATGTTTTTGATCATAATATAAAAACATATTTTATAATATTTTTATAATAATAATTATATATGAATGAACACTTTTTAATAATGTTTTTGTTATTAATAATACATATATAATAATATTATAGGAAGGATAATATGCAAATAAATATTCACAGGTTTTTTTTATCATAATATAAATACATATTTTAAAGTTTTTTATAATAATAATTATATATGAATGAACACTTTTTAGTAATGTTTTTGTAATTAATAATACAAATATAATAATATTATAGAAACGATAATATGAAAATAAATATTGACAGGTTTTTTTGATCATAATATAAATACATAGTTTAAAGTTTTTTTATAATTATAATTATATATGAATGAACACTTTTTAATAATGTTTTTGTTATGAATAATACATATATAATAATATTATAGGAAGGATAATATACAAATAAATATATATAAATGTTTTTGATCATAATACATAAATACATATTTTATAATATTTTTATAATAATAATTATATATGAATGAACACTTTTGAATAATGTTTTTGTTATAAATAATACATATATAATAATATTATAGGAAGGATAATATACAAATAAATATATATAAATGTTTTTGATCATAATATAAATACATATTTTATAATATTTTTATAATTATAATTATATATGAATGAACACTTTTTAATAATGTTTTTAATAATAATAATACATATATATTAATATTATAGGAAGGATAATATGCAATTAAATATTGACAGGTTTTTTTATCATAATATAAATACATATTTCAAAGTTTTTTATAATAATAATTATATATGAATGAACACTTTTTAGTAATGTTTTTGTAATTAATAATACAAATATAATAATATTATAGAAACAATAATATGCAAATAAATATTGACAAGTTTTTTTGATCATAATATAAATACATAGTTTAAAGTTTATTTATAATTATAATTATATATGAATGAACACTTTTTAATAATGTTTTTGTTATGAATAATACATATATAATAATATTATAGGAAGGATAATATACAAATAAATATATAAAAATGTTTTTGATCATAATATAAATACATATTTTATAATATTTTTATAATTATAATTATATATGAATGAACACTTTTTAATAATGTTTTTAATAATAATAATACATATATATTAATATTATAGTAAGGATAATATGCAATTAAATATTGACAGGTTTTTTTTATTATAATATAAATACATATTTTAAAATTTTTATATAAAAATAATTATATATGAATGAACACTTTTTAATGATGTTTTTGTTATGAATAATACATATATAATAATATTATAGGAAGGATAATATACAAATAAATATATATAAATGTTTTTGATCATAATATAAATACATATTTTATAATATTTTTATAATAATAATTATATATGAATGAACACTTTTGAATAATGTTTTTGTTATTAATAATACATATATAATAATATTTTAGGAAGGATAATATACAAATAAATATATATAAATGTTTTTGATCATAATATAAATACATATTTTATAATATTTTTATAATAATAATTATATATGAATGAACACTTTTTAATAATGTTTTTGTTATTAATAATACATATATAATAATATTATAGGAAGGATAATATGCAAATAAATATTCATAGGTTTTTTTATCATAATATAAATACATATTTTAAAGTTTTTTATAATAATAATAATATATGAATGAACACTTTTTAGTAATGTTTTTGTAATTAATAATACAAATATAATAATATTATAGAAACGATAATATGCAAATAAATATTGACAGGTTTTTTTGATCATAATATAAATACATAGTTTAAAGTTTTTTTATAATTATAATTATATATGAATGAACACTTTTTAATAATGTTTTTGTTATGAATAATACATATATAATAATATTTTAGGAAGGATAATATACAAATAAATATATATAAATGTTTTTGATCATAATATAAATACATATTTTATAATATTTTTATAATTATAATTATATATGAATGAACACTTTTCAATAATGTTTTTAATAATAATAATTCATATATATTAATATTATAGTAAGGATAATATGCAATTAAATATTGACAGGTTTTTTTTATCATAATATAAATACATATTTTAAAATTTTTATATAAAAATAATTATATATGAATGAACACTTTTTAATGATGTTTTTGTTATTAATAATACATATATAATAATATTATAGGAAGGATAATATACAAATAAATATATATAAATGTTTTTGATCATAATATAAATACATATTTTATAATATTTTTATAATAATAATTATATATGAATGAACACTTTTGAATAATGTTTTTGTTATTAATAATACATATATAATAATATTATAGGAAGGATAATATACAAATAAATATATATAAATGTTTTTGATCATAATATCAATACATATTTTATAATATTTTTATAATTATTATTATACATGAATGAACACTTTTTAATAATGTTTTTAATAATAATAATACATATATATTAATATTATAGTAAGGATAATATGCAATTAAATATTGACAGGTTTTTTTTATCATAATATAAATACATATTTTAAAATTTTTATATAAAAATAATTATATATGAATGAACACTTTTTAATGATGTTTTTGTTATTAATAATACATATATAATAATATTATAGGAAGGATAATATACAAATAAATATATATAAATGTTTTTGATCATAATATAAATACATATTTTATAATATTTTTATAATAATAATTATATATGAATGAACACTTTTGAATAATGTTTTTGTTATTAATAATACATATATAATAATATTATAGGAAGGATAATATACAAATAAATATATATAAATGTTTTTGATCATAATATAAATACATATTTTATAATATTTTTATAATTATAATTATATATGAATGAACACTTTTTAATAATGTTTTTAATAATAATAATACATATATATTAATATTATAGGAAGGATAATATGCAATTAAATATTGACAGGTTTTTTTTATCATAATATAAATACATATTTTAAAGTTTTTTATAATAATAATTATATATGAATGAACACTTTTTAGTAATGTTTTTGTAATTAATAATACAAATATAATAATATTATAGAAACAATAATATGCAAATAAATATTGACAAGTTTTTTTGATCATAATATAAATACATAGTTTAAAGTTTTTTTATAATTATAATTATATATGAATGAACACTTTTTAATAATGTTTTTGTTATGAATAATACATATATAATAATATTATAGGAAGGATAATATACAAATAAATATATAAAAATGTTTTTGATCATAATATAAATACATATTTTATAATATTTTTATAATTATAATTATATATGAATGAACACTTTTTAATAATGTTTTTAATAATAATAATACATATATATTAATATTATAGTAAGGATAATATGCAATTAAATATTGACAGGTTTTTTTATCATAATATAAATACATATTTTATAATTTTTATATAAAAATAATTATATATGAATGAACACTTTTTAATGATGTTTTTGTTATTAATAATACATATATAATAATATTATAGGAAGGATAATATACAAATAAATATATATAAATGTTTTTGATCATAATATAAATACATATTTTATAATATTTTTATAATAATAATTATATATGAATGAACACTTTTGAATAATGTTTTTGTTATTAATAATACATATATAATAATATTATAGGAAGGATAATATACAAATAAATATATATAAATGTTTTTGATCATAATATAAATACATATTTTATAATATTTTTATAATAATAATTATATATGAATGAACACTTTTTAATAATGTTTTTGTTATTAATAATACATATATAATAATATTATAGGAAGGATAATATGCAAATAAATATTCACAGGTTTTTTTATCATAATATAAATACATATTTTAAAGTTTTTTATAATAATAATAATATATGAATGAACACTTTTTAGTAATGTTTTTGTAATTAATAATACAAATATAATAATATTATAGATACGATAATATGCAAATAAATATTGACAGGTTTTTTTGATCATAATATAAATACATATTTTATAATTTTTATATAAATATAATTATATATGAATGAACACTTTTTAATGATGTTTTTGTTATTAATAAAACATATATAATAATATTATAGGAAGGATAATATACAAATAAATATATATAAATGTTTTGATCATAATAAAAATACATATTTTATAATATTTTTATAATAATAATTATATATGAATGAACATTTTTTAATGATGTTTTTGTAATTAATAATACATATATAATAATATTATAGGAAGGATAATATGCAAATAAATATTCACAGTTTTTTTTTATCATAATATAAATACATATTTAAAAGTTTTTTATAATAATAATTATATATGAATGAACACTTTTTAGTAATGTTTTTGTAATTAATAATACAAATATAATAATATTATAGAAACGATAATATGAAAATAAATATTGACAGGTTTTTTTGATCATAATATAAATACATAGTTTAAAGTTTTTTTATAATTATAATTATATATGAATGAACACTTTTTAATAATGTTTTTGTTATGAATAATACATATATAATAATATTATAGGAAGGATAATATACAAATAAATATATATAAATGTTTTTGATCATAATATAAAAACATATTTTATAATATTTTTATAATAATAATTATATATGAATGAACACTTTTTAATAATGTTTTTGTTATTAATAATACATATATAATAATATTATAGGAAGGATAATATGCAAATAAATATTCACAGGTTTTTTTTATCATAATATAAATACATATTTAAAAGTTTTTTATAATAATAATTATATATGAATGAACACTTTTTAGTAATGTTTTTGTAATTAATAATACAAATATAATAATATTATAGAAACGATAATATGAAAATAAATATTGACAGGTTTTTTTGATCATAATATAAATACATAGTTTAAAGTTTTTTTATAATTATAATTATATATGAATGAACACTTTTTAATAATGTTTTTGTTATGAATAATACATATATAATAATATTATAGGAAGGATAATATACAAATAAATATATATAAATGTTTTTGATCATTATATAAATACATATTTTATAATATTTTTATAATAATAATTATATATGAATGAACACTTTTGAATAATGTTTTTGTTATTAATAATACATATATACTAATATTATAGGAAGGATAATATACAAATAAATATATATAAATGTTTTTGATCATAATATAAATACATATTTTATAATATTTTTATAATAATAATTATATATGAATGAACACTTTTTAATAATGTTTTTGTTATTAATAATACATATATAATAATATTATAGGAAGGATAATATGCAAATAAATATTCACAGGTTTTTTTATCATAATATAAATACATATTTTAAAGTTTTTTATAATAATAATAATATATGAATGAACACTTTTTAGTAATGTTTTTGTAATTAATAATACAAATATAATAATATTATAGAAACGATAATATGCAAATAAATATTGACAGGTTTTTTTGATCATAATATAAATACATAGTTTAAAGTTTTTTTATAATTATAATTATATATGAATGAACACTTTTTAATAATGTTTTTGTTATGAATAATACATATATAATAATATTAAAGGAAGGATAATATACAAATAAATATATATAAATGTTTTTGATCATAATATAAATACATATTTTATAATATTTTTATAATTATAATAATATATGAATGAACACTTTTTAATAATGTTTTTGTTATGAATAATACATATATAATAATATTATAGGAAGGATAATATACAAATAAATATATATAAATGTTTTTGATCATAATATAAAAACATATTTTATAATATTTTTATAATAATAATTATATATGAATGAACACTTTTTAATAATGTTTTTGTTATTAATAATACATATATAATAATATTATAGGAAGGATAATATGCAAATAAATATTCACAGGTTTTTTTTATCATAATATAAATACATATTTTAAAGTTTTTTATAATAATAATTATATATGAATGAACACTTTTTAGTAATGTTTTTGTAATTAATAATACAAATATAATAATATTATAGAAACGATAATATGAAAATAAATATTGACAGGTTTTTTTGATCATAATATAAATACATAGTTTAAAGTTTTTTTATAATTATAATTATATATGAATGAACACTTTTTAATAATGTTTTTGTTATGAATAATACATATATAATAATATTATAGGAAGGATAATATACAAATAAATATATAAAAATGTTTTTGATCATAATATAAATACATATTTTATAATATTTTTATAATTATAATTATATATGAATGAACACTTTTTAACAATGTTTTTGTTATTAATAATACATATATAATAATATTATAGGAAGGATAATATGCAAATAAATATTCACAGGTTTTTTTTATCATAATATAAATACATATTTTAAAGTTTTTTATAATAATAATTATATATGAATGAACACTTTTTAGTAATGTTTTTGTAATTAATAATACAAATATAATAATATTATAGAAACGATAATATGAAAATAAATATTGACAGGTTTTTTTGATCATAATATAAATACATAGTTTAAAGTTTTTTTATAATTATAATTATATATGAATGAACACTTTTTAATAATGTTTTTGTTATGAATAATACATATATAATAATATTATAGGAAGGATAATATACAAATAAATATATATAAATGTTTTTGATCATAATATAAAAACACATTTTATAATATTTTTATAATAATAATTATATATGAATGAACACTTTTTAATAATGTTTTTGTTATTAATAATACATATATAATAATATTATAGGAAGGATAATATGCAAATAAATATTCACAGGTTTTTTTATCATAATATAAATACATATTTTAAAGTTTTTTATAATAATAATTATATATGAATGAACACTTTTTAGTAATGTTTTTGTAATTAATAATACAAATATAATAATATTATAGAAACGATAATATGAAAATAAATATTGACAGGTTTTTTTGATCATAATATAAATACATAGTTTAAAGTTTTTTTATAATTATAATTATATATGAATGAACACTTTTTAATAATGTTTTTGTTATGAATAATACATATATAATAATATTATAGGAAGGATAATATACAAATAAATATATATAAATGTTTTTGATCATTATATAAATACATATTTTATAATATTTTTATAATAATAATTATATATGAATGAACACTTTTGAATAATGTTTTTGTTATTAATAATACATATATACTAATATTATAGGAAGGATAATATACAAATAAATATATATAAATGTTTTTGATCATAATATAAATACATATTTTATAATATTTTTATAATAATAATTATATATGAATGAACACTTTTTAATAATGTTTTTGTTATTAATAATACATATATAATAATATTATAGGAAGGATAATATGCAAATAAATATTCACAGGTTTTTTTATCATAATATAAATACATATTTTAAAGTTTTTTATAATAATAATAATATATGAATGAACACTTTTTAGTAATGTTTTTGTAATTAATAATACAAATATAATAATATTATAGAAACGATAATATGCAAATAAATATTGACAGGTTTTTTTGATCATAATATAAATACATAGTTTAAAGTTTTTTTATAATTATAATTATATATGAATGAACACTTTTTAATAATGTTTTTGTTATGAATAATACATATATAATAATATTAAAGGAAGGATAATATACAAATAAATATATATAAATGTTTTTGATCATAATATAAATACATATTTTATAATATTTTTATAATTATAATAATATATGAATGAACACTTTTTAATAATGTTTTTGTTATGAATAATACATATATAATAATATTATAGGAAGGATAATATACAAATAAATATATATAAATGTTTTTGATCATAATATAAATACATATTTTATAATATTTTTATAATTATAATAATATATGAATGAACACTTTTTAATAATGTTTTTGTTATGAATAATACATATATAATAATATTATAGGAAGGATAATATACAAATAAATATATATAAATGTTTTTGATCATAATATAAAAACATATTTTATAATATTTTTATAATAATAATTATATATGAATGAACACTTTTTAATAATGTTTTTGTTATTAATAATACATATATAATAATATTATAGGAAGGATAATATGCAAATAAATATTCACAGGTTTTTTTTATCATAATATAAATACATATTTTAAAGTTTTTTATAATAATAATTATATATGAATGAACACTTTTTAGTAATGTTTTTGTAATTAATAATACAAATATAATAATATTATAGAAACGATAATATGAAAATAAATATTGACAGGTTTTTTTGATCATAATATAAATACATAGTTTAAAGTTTTTTTTATAATTATAATTATATATGAATGAACACTTTTTAATAATGTTTTTGTTATGAATAATACATATATAATAATATTATAGGAAGGATAATATACAAATAAATATATATAAATGTTTTTGATCATTATATAAATACATATTTTATAATATTTTTATAATAATAATTATATATGAATGAACACTTTTGAATAATGTTTTTGTTATTAATAATACATATATACTAATATTATAGGAAGGATAATATACAAATAAATATATATAAATGTTTTTGATCATAATATAAATACATATTTTATAATATTTTTATAATAATAATTATATATGAATGAACACTTTTTAATAATGTTTTTGTTATTAATAATACATATATAATAATATTATAGGAAGGATAATATGCAAATAAATATTCACAGGTTTTTTTATCATAATATAAATACATATTTTAAAGTTTTTTATAATAATAATAATATATGAATGAACACTTTTTAGTAATGTTTTTGTAATTAATAATACAAATATAATAATATTATAGAAACGATAATATGCAAATAAATATTGACAGGTTTTTTTGATCATAATATAAATACATAGTTTAAAGTTTTTTTATAATTATAATTATATATGAATGAACACTTTTTAATAATGTTTTTGTTATGAATAATACATATATAATAATATTAAAGGAAGGATAATATACAAATAAATATATATAAATGTTTTTGATCATAATATAAATACATATTTTATAATATTTTTATAATTATAATAATATATGAATGAACACTTTTTAATAATGTTTTTGTTATGAATAATACATATATAATAATATTATAGGAAGGATAATATACAAATAAATATATATAAATGTTTTTGATCATAATATAAAAACATATTTTATAATATTTTTATAATAATAATTATATATGAATGAACACTTTTTAATAATGTTTTTGTTATTAATAATACATATATAATAATATTATAGGAAGGATAATATGCAAATAAATATTCACAGGTTTTTTTTATCATAATATAAATACATATTTTAAAGTTTTTTATAATAATAATTATATATGAATGAACACTTTTTAGTAATGTTTTTGTAATTAATAATACAAATATAATAATATTATAGAAACGATAATATGAAAATAAATATTGACAGGTTTTTTTGATCATAATATAAATACATAGTTTAAAGTTTTTTTATAATTATAATTATATATGAATGAACACTTTTTAATAATGTTTTTGTTATGAATAATACATATATAATAATATTATAGGAAGGATAATATACAAATAAATATATAAAAATGTTTTTGATCATAATATAAATACATATTTTATAATATTTTTATAATTATAATTATATATGAATGAACACTTTTTAACAATGTTTTTAATAATAATAATACATATATATTAATATTATAGTAAGGATAATATGCAATTAAATATTGACAGGTTTTTTTTATCATAATATAAATACATATTTTATAATTTTTATATAAAAATAATTATATATGAATGAACACTTTTTAATGATGTTTTTGTTATTAATAAAACATATATAATAATATTATAGGAAGGATAATATACAAATAAATATATATAAATGTTTTGATCATAATATAAATACATATTTTATAATATTTTTATAATAATAATTATATATGAATGAACACTTTTTAAATGATGTTTTTGTAATTAATAATACATATATAATAATATTATAGGAAGGATAATATGCAAATAAATATTCACAGTTTTTTTTATCATAATATAAATACATATTTAAAAGTTTTTTATAATAATAATTATATATGAATGAACACTTTTTAGTAATGTTTTTGTAATTAATAATACAAATATAATAATATTATAGAAACGATAATATGAAAATAAATATTGACAGGTTTTTTTGATCATAATATAAATACATAGTTTAAAGTTTTTTTATAATTATAATTATATATGAATGAACACTTTTTAATAATGTTTTTGTTATGAATAATACATATATAATAATATTATAGGAAGGATAATATACAAATAAATATATATAAATGTTTTTGATCATAATATAAAAACATATTTTATAATATTTTTATAATAATAATTATATATGAATGAACACTTTTTAATAATGTTTTTGTTATTAATAATACATATATAATAATATTATAGGAAGGATAATATGCAAATAAATATTCACAGGTTTTTTGATCATAATATAAATACATAGTTTAAAGTTTTTTTATAATTATAATTATATATGAATGAACACTTTTTAATAATGTTTTTGTTATGAATAATACATATATTATAATATTATAGAAAGGATAATATACAAATAAATATATATAAATGTTTTTGATCATAATATAAATACATATTTTATAATATTTTTATAATAATAATAATATATGAATGAACACTTTTTAATAATATTTTTGTTATTAATAATACATATAAAATAATATTATAGGAAGGATAATATACAAATAAATATATATAAATGTTTTTGATCATAATATAAATACATATTTTATAATATTTTTATAATAATAATTATATATGAATGAACACTTTTGAATAATGTTTTTGTTATTAATAATACATATATAATAATATTATAGGAAGGATAATATACAAATAAATATATATAAATGTTTTTGATCATAATATAAATACATATTTTATAATATTTTTATAATAATAATTATATATGAATGAACACTTTTTAATAATGTTTTTGTTATTAATAATACATATATAATAATATTATAGGAAGGATAATATACAAATAAATATATATAAATGTTTTTGATCATAATATAAATACATATTTTATAATATTTTTATAATTATAATTATATATGAATGAACACTTTTTAATAATGTTTTTAATAATAATAATACATATATATTAATATTATAGTAAGGATAATATGCAATTAAATATTGACAGGTTTTTTTTATCATAATATAAATACATATTTTAAAATTTTTATATAAAAATAATTATATATGAATGAACACTTTTTAATGATGTTTTTGTTATGAATAATACATATATAATAATATTATAGGAAGGATAATATACAAATAAATATATATAAATGTTTTTGATCATAATATAAATACATATTTTATAATATTTTTATAATAATAATTATATATGAATGAACACTTTTGAATAATGTTTTTGTTATTAATAATACATATATAATAATATTTTAGGAAGGATAATATACAAATAAATATATATAAATGTTTTTGATCATAATATAAATACATATTTTATAATATTTTTATAATAATAATTATATATGAATGAACACTTTTTAATAATGTTTTTGTTATTAATAATACATATATAATAATATTATAGGAAGGATAATATGCAAATAAATATTCACAGGTTTTTTTATCATAATATAAATACATATTTTAAAGTTTTTTATAATAATAATAATATATGAATGAACACTTTTTAGTAATGTTTTTGTAATTAATAATACAAATATAATAATATTATAGAAACGATAATATGCAAATAAATATTGACAGGTTTTTTTGATCATAATATAAATACATAGTTTAAAGTTTTTTTATAATTATAATTATATATGAATGAACACTTTTTAATAATGTTTTTGTTATGAATAATACATATATAATAATATTATAGGAAGGATAATATACAAATAAATATATATAAATGTTTTTGATCATAATATAAATACATATTTTATAATATTTTTATAATTATAATTATATATGAATGAACACTTTTTAATAATGTTTTTAATAATAATAATACATATATATTAATATTATAGTAAGGATAATATGCAATTAAATATTGACAGGTTTTTTTTATCATAATATAAATACATATTTTAAAATTTTTATATAAAAATAATTATATATGAATGAACACTTTTTAATGATGTTTTTGTTATTAATAATACATATATAATAATATTATAGGAAGGATAATATACAAATAAATATATATAAATGTTTTTGATCATAATATAAATACATATTTTATAATATTTTTATAATAATAATTATATATGAATGAACACTTTTGAATAATGTTTTTGTTATTAATAATACATATATAATAATATTATAGGAAGGATAATATACAAATAAATATATATAAATGTTTTTGATCATAATATAAATACATATTTTATAATATTTTTATAATAATAATTATATATGAATGAACACTTTTTAATAATGTTTTTGTTATTAATAATACATATATAATAATATTATAGGAAGGATAATATGCAAATAAATATTCACAGGTTTTTTTATCATAATATAAATACATATTTTAAAGTTTTTTATAATAATAATAATATATGAATGAACACTTTTTAGTAATGTTTTTGTAATTAATAATACAAATATAATAATATTATAGAAACGATAATATGCAAATAAATATTGACAGGTTTTTTTGATCATAATATAAATACATAGTTTAAAGTTTTTTTATAATAATAAATATATATGAATGAACACTTTTTAGTAATGTTTTTGTAATTAATAATACAAATATAATAATATTATAGATACGATAATATGCAAATAAATATTGACAGGTTTTTTTGATCATAATATAAATACATAGTTTAAAGTTTTTTTATAATTATAATTATATATGAATGAACACTTTTTAATAATGTTTTTGTTATGAATAATACATATATAATAATATTATAGGAAGGATAATATACAAATAAATATATATAAATGTTTTTGATCATAATATAAATACATATTTTATAATATTTTTATAATTATAATAATATATGAATGAACACTTTTTAATAATGTTTTTGTTATGAATAATACATATATAATAATATTATAGGAAGGATAATATACAAATAAATATATATAAATGTTTTTGATCATAATATAAAAACATATTTTATAATATTTTTATAATAATAATTATATATGAATGAACACTTTTTAATAATGTTTTTGTTATTAATAATACATATATAATAATATTATAGGAAGGATAATATGCAAATAAATATTCACAGGTTTTTTTTATCATAATATAAATACATATTTTAAAGTTTTTTATAATAATAATTATATATGAATGAACACTTTTTAGTAATGTTTTTGTAATTAATAATACAAATATAATAATATTATAGAAACGATAATATGAAAATAAATATTGACAGGTTTTTTTGATCATAATATAAATACATAGTTTAAAGTTTTTTTATAATTATAATTATATATGAATGAACACTTTTTAATAATGTTTTTGTTATGAATAATACATATATAATAATATTATAGGAAGGATAATATACAAATAAATATATATAAATGTTTTTGATCATTATATAAATACATATTTTATAATATTTTTATAATAATAATTATATATGAATAAACACTTTTGAATAATGTTTTTGTTATTAATAATACATATATACTAATATTATAGGAAGGATAATATACAAATAAATATATATAAATGTTTTTGATCATAATATAAATACATATTTTATAATATTTTTATAATAATAATTATATATGAATGAACACTTTTTAATAATGTTTTTGTTATTAATAATACATATATAATAATATTATAGGAAGGATAATATGCAAATAAATATTCACAGGTTTTTTTATCATAATATAAATACATATTTTAAAGTTTTTTATAATAATAATAATATATGAATGAACACTTTTTAGTAATGTTTTTGTAATTAATAATACAAATATAATAATATTATAGAAACGATAATATGCAAATAAATATTGACAGGTTTTTTTGATCATAATATAAATACATAGTTTAAAGTTTTTTTATAATTATAATTATATATGAATGAACACTTTTTAATAATGTTTTTGTTATGAATAATACATATATAATAATATTAAAGGAAGGATAATATACAAATAAATATATATAAATGTTTTTGATCATAATATAAATACATATTTTATAATATTTTTATAATTATAATAATATATGAATGAACACTTTTTAATAATGTTTTTTTTTGAATAATACATATATAATAATATTATAGGAAGGATAATATACAAATAAATATATATAAATGTTTTTGATCATAATATAAAAACATATTTTATAATATTTTTATAATAATAATTATATATGAATGAACACTTTTTAATAATGTTTTTGTTATTAATAATACATATATAATAATATTATAGGAAGGATAATATGCAAATAAATATTCACAGGTTTTTTTTATCATAATATAAATACATATTTTAAAGTTTTTTATAATAATAATTATATATGAATGAACACTTTTTAGTAATGTTTTTGTAATTAATAATACAAATATAATAATATTATAGAAACGATAATATGAAAATAAATATTGACAGGTTTTTTTGATCATAATATAAATACATAGTTTAAAGTTTTTTTATAATTATAATTATATATGAATGAACACTTTTTAATAATGTTTTTGTTATGAATAATACATATATAATAATATTATAGGAAGGATAATATACAAATAAATATATAAAAATGTTTTTGATCATAATATAAATACATATTATATAATATTTTTATAATTATAATTATATATGAATGAACACTTTTTAACAATGTTTTTAATAATAATAATACATATATATTAATATTATAGTAAGGATAATATGCAATTAAATATTGACAGGTTTTTTTATCATAATATAAATACATATTTTATAATTTTTATATAAAAATAATTATATATGAATGAACACTTTTTAATGATGTTTTTGTTATTAATAAAACATATTTAATAATATTATAGGAAGGATAATATACAAATAAATATATATAAATGTTTTGATCATAATATAAATACATATTTTATAATATTTTTATAATAATAATTATATATGAATGAACACTTTTTAATGATGTTTTTGTAATTAATAATACATATATAATAATATTATAGGAAGGATAATATGCAAATAAATATTCACAGTTTTTTTTTATCATAATATAAATACATATTTAAAAGTTTTTTATAATAATAATTATATATGAATGAACACTTTTTAGTAATGTTTTTGTAATTAATAATACAAATATAATAATATTATAGAAACGATAATATGAAAATAAATATTGACAGGTTTTTTTGATCATAATATAAATACATAGTTTAAAGTTTTTTTATAATTATAATTATATATGAATGAACACTTTTTAATAATGTTTTTGTTATGAATAATACATATATAATAATATTATAGGAAGGATAATATACAAATAAATATATAAAAATGTTTTTTATCATAATATAAATACATATTTTAAAGTTTTTTATAATAATAATTATATATGAATGAACACTTTTTAGTAATGTTTTTGTAATAAATAATACAAATATAATAATATTATAGAAACGATAATATGCAAATAGATATTGACAGGTTTTTTTGAACATAATATAAATACATAATTTAAAGTTTTTTTATAATAATAATTATATATGAATGAACACTTTTTAGTAATGTTTTTGTAATTAATAATACAAATATAATAATATTATAGAAACGATAATATGCAAATAAATATTGACAGGTTTTTTGATCATAATATAAATACATAGTTTAAAGTTTTTTTATAATTATAATTATATATGAATGAACACTTTTTAATAATGTTTTTGTTATGAATAATACATATCTTATAATATTATAGAAAGGATAATATACAAATAAATATATATAAATGTTTTTGATCATAATATAAATACATATTTTATAATAATAATAATATATGAATGAACACTTTTTAATAATATTTTTGTTATTAATAATACATATAAAATAATATTATAGGAAGGATAATATACAAATAAATATATATAAATGTTTTTGATCATAATATAAATACATATTTTATAATATTTTTATAATAATAATTATATATGAATGAACACTTTTTAATAATGTTTTTGTTATTAATAATACATATATAATAATATTATAGGAAGGATAATATACAAATAAATATATATAAATGTTTTTGATCATAATATAAATACATATTTTATAATATTTTTATAATAATAATTTTATATGAATGAATACTTTTGAATAATGTTTTTGTTATTAATAATACATATATAATAATATTATAGGAAGGATAATATACAAATAAATATATATAAATGTTTTTGATCATAATATAAATACATATTTTATAATATTTTTATAATAATAATTATATATGAATGAACACTTTTTAATGATGTTTTTGTAATTAATAATACATATATAATAATATTATAGGAAGGATAATATGCAAATAAATATTCACAGTTTTTTTTTATCATAATATAAATACATATTTAAAAGTTTTTTATAATAATAATTATATATGAATGAACACTTTTTAGTAATGTTTTTGTAATTAATAATACAAATATAATAATATTATAGAAACGATAATATGAAAATAAATATTGACAGGTTTTTTTGATCATAATATAAATACATAGTTTAAAGTTTTTTTATAATTATAATTATATATGAATGAACACTTTTTAATAATGTTTTTGTTATGAATAATACATATATAATAATATTATAGGAACGATAATATAAAAATAAATATTGACAGGTTTTTTTGATCATAATATAAATACATAGTTTAAAGTTTTTTTATAATAATAATTATATATGAATGAACACTTTTTAGTAATGTTTTTGTAATAAATAATACAAATATAATAATATTATAGAAACGATAATATGCAAATAAATATTGACAGGTTTTTTTGATCATAATATAAATACATAGTTTAAAGTTTTTTTATAATAATAATTATATATGAATGAACACTTTTTAGTAATGTTTTTGTAATTAATAATACAAATATAATAATATTATAGAAACGATAATATGCAAATAAATATTGACAGGTTTTTTTGATCATAATATAAATACATAGTTTAAAGTTTTTTTATAATTATAATTATATATGAATGAACACTTTTTAATAATGTTTTTGTTATGAATAATACATATATAATAATATTATAGGAAGGATAATATACAAATAAATATATATAAATGTTTTTGATCATAATATAAATACATATTTTATAATAATTTTATAATAATAATAATATATGAATGAACACTTTTTAATAATGTTTTTGTTATTAATAATACATATATAATAATATTATAGGAAGGATAATATACAAATAAATATATAAAAATGTTTTTGATCATAATATAAATACATATTTTATAATATTTTTATAATTATAATTATATACGATGAACACTTTTTAATAATGATTTTAATAATAATAATACATATATATTAATATTATAGTAAGGATAATATGCAATTAAATATTGACAGGTTTTTTTATCATATTATAAATACATATTTTAAAATTTTTATATAAAAATTATTATATATGAATGAACACTTTTTAATAATGTTTTTGTTATTAATAATACATATATAATAATATTATAGGAAGGATAATATGCAAATAAATATTCACAGGTTTTTTTATCATAATATAAATACATATTTTAAAGTTTTTTATAATAATAATAATATATGAACACTTTTTAGTAATGTTTTTGTAATTAATAATCCAAATATAATAATATTATAGAAACGATAATATGCAAATAAATATTGACAGGTTTTTTTGATCATAATATAAATACATAGTTTAAAGTTTTTTTATAATAATAATTATATATGAATGAACACTTTTTAGTAATGTTTTTGTAATTAATAATACAAATATAATAATATTATAGAAACGATAATATGCAAATAAATATTGACAGGTTTTTTTGATCATAATATAAATACATAGTTTAAAGTTTTTTTATAATAATAATTATATATGAATGAACACTTTTTAGTAATGTTTTTGTAATTAATAATACAAATATAATAATATTATAGAAACGATAATATGCAAATAAATATTGACAGGTTTTTTTGATCATAATATAAATACATAGTTTAAAGTTTTTTTATAATTATAATTTTATATGAATGAACACTTTTTAATAATTTTTTTGTTATGAATAATACATATATAATAATATTATAGGAAGGATAATATACAAATAAATATATATAAATGTTTTTGATCATAATATAAATACATATTTTATAATAATTTTATAATAATAATAATATATGAATGAACACTTTTTAATAATGTTTTTGTTATTAATAATACATATATAATAATATTATAGGAAGGATAATATACAAATAAATATATATAAATGTTTTTGATCATAATATAAATACATATTTTATAATATTTTTATAATTATAATTATATATGAATGAACACTTTTTAATAATGTTTTTAATAATAATAATACATATATATTAATATTATAGTAAGGATAATATGCAAATAAATATTCACAGGTTTTTTTATCATAATATAAATACATATTTTAAAGTTTTTTATAATAATAATTATATATGAATGAACACTTTTTAGTAATGTTTTTGTAATTAATAATACAAATATAATAATATTATAGAAACGATGATATGAAAATAAATATTGACAGGTTTTTTTGATCATAATATAAATACATAGTTTAAAGTTTTTTTATAATTATAATTATATATGAATGAACACTTTTTAACAATGTTTTTGTTATGAATAATACTTATATAATAATATTATAGTAAGGATAATATGCAATTAAATATTGACAGGTTTTTTTTATCATAATATAAATACATATTTTATAATTTTTATATAAAAATAATTATATATGAATGAACACTTTTTAATGATGTTTTTGTTATTAATAATACATATATAATAATATTATAGGAAGGATAATATACAAATAAATATATATAAATGTTTTTGATCATAATATAAATACATATTTTATAATATTTTTATAATAATAATTATATATGAATGAACACTTTTGAATAATGTTTTTGTTATTAATAATACATATATAATAATATTATAGGAAGGATAATATACAAATAAATATATATAAATGTTTTTGATCATAATATAAATACATATTTTATAATATTTTTATAATAATAATTATATATGAATGAACACTTTTTAATAATGTTTTTGTTATTAATAATACATATATAATAATATTATAGGAAGGATAATATGCAAATAAATATTCACAGGTTTTTTGATCATAATATAAATACATATTTTAAAGTTTTTTATAATAATAGTAATATATGAATGAACACTTTTTAGTAATGTTTTTGTAATTAGTAATACAAATATAATAATATTATAGAAACGATAATATGCAAAAAAATATTGACAGGTTTTTTTGATCATAATATAAATACATAGTTTAAAGTTTTTTTATAATAATAATTATATATGAATGAACACTTTTTAGTAATGTTTTTGTAATTAATAATACAAATATAATAATATTATAGAAACGATAATATGCAAATAAATATTGACAGGTTTTTTTGATCATAATATAAATACATAGTTTAAAGTTTTTTTATAATTATAATTATATATGAATGAACACTTTTTAATAATGTTTTTGTTATGAATAATACATATATAATAATATTATAGGAAGGATAATATACAAATAAATATATATAAATGTTTTTGATCATAATATAAATACATATTTTATAATATTTTTATAATAATAATAATATATGAATGAACACTTTTTAATAATGTTTTTGTTATGAATAATACATATATAATAATATTATAGGAAGGATAATATACAAATAAATATATATAAATGTTTTTGATCATAATATAAATACATATTTTATAATATTTTTATAATAATAATAATATATGAATGAACACTTTTTAATAATGTTTTTGTTATGAATAATACATATATAATAATATTATAGGAAGGATAATATACAAATAAATATATATAAATGTTTTTGATCATAATATAAATACATATTTTATAATATTTTTATAATAATAATTATATATGAATGAACACTTTTAAATAATGTTTTTGTTATTAATAATACATATATAATAATATTATAGGAAGGATAATATACAAATAAATATATATAAATGTTTTTGATCATAATATAAATACATATTTTATAATATTTTTATAATAATAATTATATATGAATGAACACTTTTTAATAATGTTTTTGTAATTAATAATACAAATATAATAATATTATAGAAACGATAATATGCAAATAAATATTGACAGGTTTTTTGATCATAATATAAATACATAGTTTAAAGTTTTTTTATAATTATAATTATATATGAATGAACACTTTTTAATAATGTATATTTATTTGTATATTATCCTTCCTATAATATTATTATATATGTATTATTCATAACAAAAACATTATTAAAAAGTGTTCATTCATATATAATTATAATTATAAAAAAACTTTAAATTATGTATTTATATTATGATCAAAAAAACCTGTCAATATTTATTTGCATATTATCGTATCTATAATATTATTATATTTGTATTATTATTTACATAAACATTACTAAAAAGTGTTCATTCATATATATTTATTATTATAAAAAAACTTTAAACTATGTATTTATATTATGATCAAAAAAACCTGTCAATATTTATTTGCATATTATCGTTTCTATAATATTATTATATTTGTATTATTAATTACAAAAACATTACTAAAAAGTGTTCATTCATATATTATTATTATTATAAAAAACTTTAAAATATGTATTTATATTATGATAAAAAAACCTGTGAATATTTATTTGCATATTATCCTTCCTATAATATTATTATATATGTATTATTAATAACAAAAACATTATTAAAAAGTGTTCATTCATATATAATTATTATTATAAAAATTTTATAAAATATGTATTTATATTATGATCAAAAACATTTATATATATTTATTTGTATATTATCCTTCCTATAATATTATTATATATGTATTATTAATAACAAAAACATTATTCAAAAGTGTTCATTCATATATAATTATTATTATAAAAATATTATAAAATATGTATTTATATTATGATCAAAAACATTTATATATATTTATTTGTATATTATCCTTCCTATAATATTATTATATATGTATTATTAATAACAAAAACATCATTAAAAAGTGTTCATTCATATATAATTATTTTTATATAAAAATTTTAAAATATGTATTTATATTATGATAAAAAAAACCTGTCAATATTTAATTGCATATTATCCTTACTATAATATTAATATATATGTATTATTATTATTAAAACATTATTAAAAAGTGTTCATTCATATATAATTATAATTATAAAAATATTATAAAATATGTATTTATATTATGATCAAAAACATTTATATATATTTATTTGCATATTATCCTTACTATAATATTAATATATATGTATTATTATTATTAAAAACATTATTAAAAAGTGTTCATTCATATATAATTATAATTATAAAAATATTATAAAATATGTATTTATATTATGATCAAAAACATTTATATATATTTATTTGTATATTATCCTTCCTATAATATTATTATATATGTATTATTAATAACAAAAACATTATTAAAAAGTGTTCATTCATATATTATTATTATTATAAAATTATTATAAAATATGTATTTATATTATGATCAAAAACATTTATATATATTTATTTGTATATTATCCTTCCTATAATATTATTATATATGTATTATTCATAACAAAAAAATTATTAAAAAGTGTTCATTCATATAAAATTATAATTATAAAAAAACTTTAAACTATGTATTTATATTATGATCAAAAAAACCTGTCAATATTTATTTGCATATTATCGTTTCTATAATATTATTATATTTGTATTATTAATTACAAAAACATTACTAAAAAGTGTTCATTCATATATAATTATTATTATAAAAAAACTTTAAACTATGTATTTATATTATGATCAAAAAAACCTGTCAATATTTATTTGCATATTATCGTTTCTATAATATTATTATATTTGTATTATTAATTACAAAACATTACTAAAAAGTGTTCATTCATATATAATTATTATTATAAAAAAACTTAAACTATGTATTTATATTATGATCAAAAAAACCTGTCAATATTTATTTGCATATTATCGTTTCTATAATATTATTATATTTGGATTATTAATTACAAAAACATTACTAAAAAGTGTTCATATATTATTATTATTATAAAAAACTTTAAAATATGTATTTATATTATGATAAAAAAACCTGTGAATATTTATTTGCATATTATCCTTCCTATAATATTATTATATATGTATTATTAATAACAAAAACATTATTAAAAAGTGTTCATTCATATATAATTATAATTATAAAAAAACTTTAAACTATGTATTTATATTATGATCAAAAAAACCTGTCAATATTTATTTGCATATTATCGTTTCTATAATATTATTATATTTGTATTATTAATTACAAAAACATTACTAAAAAGTGTTCATTCATATATAATTATTATTATAAAAAACTTTAAACTATGTATTTATATTATGATCAAAAAAACTGTCAATATTTATTTGCATATTATCGTTTCTATAATATTATTATATTTGTATTATTTATTACAAAAACATTACTAAAAAGTGTTCATTCATATATAATTATTATTATAAAAAAAACTTTAAACTATGTATTTATATTATGATCAAAAAAACCTGTCAATATTTATTTTTATATTATCGTTCCTATAATATTATTATATATGTATTATTCATAACAAAAACATTATTAAAAAGTGTTCATTCATATATAATTATAATTATAAAAAAACTTTAACTATGTATTTATATTATGATCAAAAAACCTGTCAATATTTATTTTCATATTATCGTTTCTATAATATTATTATATTTGTATTATTAATTACAAAAACATTACTAAAAAGTGTTCATTCATATATAATTATTATTATAAAAAACTTTTAAATATGTATTTATATTATGATAAAAAAAAAACTGTGAATATTTATTTGCATATTATCCTTCCTATAATATTATTATATATGTATTATTAATTACAAAAACATCATTAAAAAGTGTTCATTCATATATAATTATTATTATAAAAATATTATAAAATATGTATTTATATTATGATCAAAAACATTTATATATATTTATTTGTATATTATCCTTCCTATAATATTATTATATATGTATTATTAATAACAAAAACATTATTCAAAAGTATTCATTCATATAAAATTATTATTATAAAAATATTATAAAATATGTATTTATATTATGATCAAAAACATTTATATATATTTATTTGTATATTATCCTTCCTATAATATTATTATATATGTATTATTAATAACAAAAACATTATTAAAAAGTGTTCATTCATATATAATTATTATTATAAAAATATTATAAAATATGTATTTATATTATGATCAAAAACATTTATATATATTTATTTGTATATTATCCTTCCTATAATATTATTTTATATGTATTATTAATAACAAAAATATTATTAAAAAGTGTTCATTCATATATTATTATTATTATAAAATATGTATTTATATTATGATCAAAAACATTTATATATATTTATTTGTATATTATCCTTTCTATAATATTATAAGATATGTATTATTCATAACAAAAACATTATTAAAAAGTGTTCATTCATATATAATTATTATTATAAAAATATTATAAAATATGTATTTATATTATGATCAAAACATTTATATATATTTATTTGTATATTATCCTTCCTATAATATTATTAAATATGTTTTATTAATAACAAAAACATCATTAAAAAGTGTTCATTCATATATAATTATTTTTATATAAAAATTATAAAATATGTATTTATATTATGATAAAAAAACCTGTCAATATTTAATTGCATATTATCCTTACTATAATATTAATATATATGTATTATTATTATTAAAAACATTGTTAAAAAGTGTTCATTCATATATAATTATAATTATAAAAATATTATATAATATGTATTTATATTATGATCAAAAACATTTTTATATATTTATTTGTATATTATCCTTCCTATAATATTATTATATATGTATTATTCATAACAAAAACATTATTAAAAAGTGTTCATTCATATATAATTATAATTATAAAAAAACTTTAAACTATGTATTTATATTATGATCAAAAAAACCTGTCAATATTTATTTTCATATTATCGTTTCTATAATATTATTATATTTGTATTATTAATTACAAAAACATTACTAAAAAGTGTTCATTCATATATAATTATTATTATAAAAAACTTTAAAATATGTATTTATATTATGATAAAAAAAACCTGTGAATATTTATTTGCATATTATCCTTCCTATAATATTATTATATATGTATTATTAATAACAAAAACATTATTAAAAAGTGTTCATTCATATATAATTATTATTATAAAAATATTATAAAATATGTTTTTATATTATGATCAAAAACATTTATATATATTTATTTGTATATTATCCTTCCTATAATATTATTATATATGTATTATTCAAAAAAAAACATTATTAAAAAGTGTTCATTCATATATTATTATAATTATAAAAATATTATAAAATATGTATTTATATTATGATCAAAAACATTTATATATATTTATTTGTATATTATCCTTCCTTTAATATTATTATATATGTATTATTCATAACAAAAACATTATTAAAAAGTGTTCATTCATATATAATTATAATTATAAAAAAACTTTAAACTATGTATTTATATTATGATCAAAAAAACCTGTCAATATTTATTTGCATATTATCGTTTCTATAATATTATTATATTTGTATTATTAATTACAAAAACATTACTAAAAAGTGTTCATTCATATATTATTATTATTATAAAAAACTTTAAAATATGTATTTATATTATGATAAAAAAACCTGTGAATATTTATTTGCATATTATCCTTCCTATAATATTATTATATATGTATTATTAATAACAAAAACATTATTAAAAAGTGTTCATTCATATATAATTATTATTATAAAAATATTATAAAATATGTATTTATATTATGATCAAAAACATTTATATATATTTATTTGTATATTATCCTTCCTATAATATTAGTATATATGTATTATTAATAACAAAAACATTATTCAAAAGTGTTTATTCATATATAATTATTATTATAAAAATATTATAAAATATGTATTTATATAATGATCAAAAACATTTATATATATTTATTTGTATATTATCCTTCCTATAATATTATTATATATGTATTATTCATAACAAAAACATTATTAAAAAGTGTTCATTCATATATAATTATAATTATAAAAAAACTTTAAACTATGTATTTATATTATGATCAAAAAAACCTGTCAATATTTATTTTCATATTATCGTTTCTATAATATTATTATATTTGTATTATTAATTACAAAAACATTACTAAAAAGTGTTCATTCATATATAATTATTATTATAAAAAACTTTAAAATATGTATTTATATTATGATAAAAAAAACCTGTGAATATTTATTTGCATATTATCCTTCCTATAATATTATTATATATGTATTATTAATAACAAAAACATTATTAAAAAGTGTTCATTCATATATAATTATTATTATAAAAATATTATAAAATATGTTTTTATATTATGATCAAAAACATTTATATATATTTATTTGTATATTATCCTTCCTATAATATTATTATATATGTATTATTCATAACAAAAACATTATTAAAAAGTGTTCATTCATATATTATTATAATTATAAAAATATTATAAAATATGTATTTATATTATGATCAAAAACATTTATATATATTTATTTGTATATTATCCTTCCTATAATATTATTATATATGTATTATTCATAACAAAAACATTATTAAAAAGTGTTCATTCATATATAATTATAATTATAAAAAAACTTTAAACTATGTATTTATATTATGATCAAAAAAACCTGTCAATATTTATTTGCATATTATCGTATCTATAATATTATTATATTTGTATTATTAATTACAAAAACATTACTAAAAAGTGTTCATTCATATATATTTATTATTATAAAAAAACTTTAAACTATGTATTTATATTATGATCAAAAAAACCTGTCAATATTTATTTGCATATTATCGTTTCTATAATATTATTATATTTGTATTATTAATTACAAAAACATTACTAAAAAGTGTTCATTCATATATTATTATTATTATAAAAAACTTTAAAATATGTATTTATATTATGATAAAAAAACCTGTGAATATTTATTTGCATATTATCCTTCCTATAATATTATTATATATGTATTATTAATAACAAAAACATTATTAAAAAGTGTTCATTCATATATAATTATTATTATAAAAATATTATAAAATATGTATTTATATTATGATCAAAAACATTTATATATATTTATTTGTATATTATCCTTCCTATAATATTATTATATATGTATTATTAATAACAAAAACATTATTCAAAAGTGTTCATTCATATATAATTATTATTATAAAAATATTATAAAATATGTATTTATATTATGATCAAAAACATTTATATATATTTATTTGTATATTATCCTTCCTATAATATTATTATATATGTATTATTAATAACAAAAACATCATTAAAAAGTGTTCATTCATATATAATTATTTTTATATAAAAATTTTAAAATATGTATTTATATTATGATAAAAAAAACCTGTCAATATTTAATTGCATATTATCCTTACTATAATATTAATATATATGTATTATTATTATTAAAAACATTATTAAAAAGTGTTCATTCATATATAATTATAATTATAAAAATATTATAAAATATGTATTTATATTATGATCAAAAACATTTATATATATTTATTTGTATATTATCCTTCCTATAATATTATTATATATGTATTATTCATAACAAAAACATTATTAAAAAGTGTTCATTCATATATAATTATAATTATAAAAAAACTTTAAACTATGTATTTATATTATGATCAAAAAAACCTGTCAATATTTATTTGCATATTATCGTTTCTATAATATTATTATATTTGTATTATTAATTACAAAAACATTACTAAAAAGTGTTCATTCATATATTATTATTATTATAAAAAACTTTAAAATATGTATTTATATTATGATAAAAAAACCTGTGAATATTTATTTGCATATTATCCTTCCTATAATATTATTATATATGTATTATTAATAACAAAAACATTATTAAAAAGTGTTCATTCATATATAATTATTATTATAAAAATATTATAAAATATGTATTTATATTATGATCAAAAACATTTATATATATTTATTTGTATATTATCCTTCCTAAAATATTATTATATATGTATTATTAATAACAAAAACATTATTCAAAAGTGTTCATTCATATATAATTATTATTATAAAAATATTATAAAATATGTATTTATATTATGATCAAAAACATTTATATATATTTATTTGTATATTATCCTTCCTATAATATTATTATATATGTATTATTCATAACAAAAACATCATTAAAAAGTGTTCATTCATATATAATTATTTTTATATAAAAATTTTAAAATATGTATTTATATTATGATAAAAAAAACCTGTCAATATTTAATTGCATATTATCCTTACTATAATATTAATATATATGTATTATTATTATTAAAAACATTATTAAAAAGTGTTCATTCATATATAATTATAATTATAAAAATATTATAAAATATGTATTTATATTATGATCAAAAACATTTATATATATTTATTTGTATATTATCCTTCCTATAATATTATTATATATGTATTATTAATAACAAAAACATTATTAAAAAGTGTTCATTCATATATAATTATTATTATAAAAATATTATAAAATATGTATTTATATTATGATCAAAAACATTTATATATATTTATTTGTATAATTATCCTTCCTATAATATTATTATATATGTATTATTAATAACAAAAACATTATTCAAAAGTGTTCATTCATATATAATTATTATTATAAAAATATTATAAAATATGTATTTATATTATGATCAAAAACATTTATATATATTTATTTGTATATTATCCTTCCTATAATATTATTTTATATGTATTATTAATAACAAAAATATTATTAAAAAGTGTTCATTCATATATTATTATTATTATAAAAATATTATAAAATATGTATTTATATTATGATCAAAAACATTTATATATATTTATTTGTATATTATCCTTTCTATAATATTATAATATATGTATTATTCATAACAAAAACATTATTAAAAAGTGTTCATTCATATATAATTATAATTATAAAAAAACTTTAAACTATGTATTTATATTATGATCAAAAAACCTGTGAATATTTATTTGCATATTATCCTTCCTATAATATTATTATATATGTATTATTAATAACAAAAACATTATTAAAAAGTGTTCATTCATATATAATTATTATTATAAAAATATTATAAAATATGTTTTTATATTATGATCAAAAACATTTATATATATTTATTTGTATATTATCCTTCCTATAATATTATTATATATGTATTATTCATAACAAAAACATTATTAAAAAGTGTTCATTCATATATAATTATAATTATAAAAAAACTTTAAACTATGTATTTATATTATGATCAAAAAACCTGTCAATATTTATTTTCATATTATCGTTTCTATAATATTATTATATTTGTATTATTAATTACAAAAACATTACTAAAAAGTGTTCATTCATATATAATTATTATTATAAAAAACTTTTAAATATGTATTTATATTATGATAAAAAAAACTGTGAATATTTATTTGCATATTATCCTTCCTATAATATTATTATATATGTATTATTAATTACAAAAACATCATTTAAAAAGTGTTCATTCATATATAATTATTATTATAAAAATATTATAAAATATGTATTTATATTATGATCAAAACATTTATATATATTTATTTGTATATTATCCTTCCTATAATATTATTATATATGTTTTATTAATAACAAAAACATCATTAAAAAGTGTTCATTCATATATAATTATTTTTATATAAAAATTATAAAATATGTATTTATATTATGATAAAAAAAACCTGTCAATATTTAATTGCATATTATCCTTACTATAATATTAATATATATGTATTATTATTATTAAAAACATTGTTAAAAAGTGTTCATTCATATATAATTATAATTATAAAAATATTATAAAATATGTATTTATATTATGATCAAAAACATTTTTATATATTTATTTGTATATTATCCTTCCTATAATATTATTATATATGTATTATTCATAACAAAAACATTATTAAAAAGTGTTCATTCATATATAATTATAATTATAAAAAAACTTTAAACTATGTATTTATATTATGATCAAAAAAACCTGTCAATATTTATTTTCATATTATCGTTTCTATAATATTATTATATTTGTATTATTAATTACAAAAACATTACTAAAAAGTGTTCATTCATATATAATTATTATTATAAAAAACTTTAAAATATGTATTTATATTATAATAAAAAAAAACCGGTGAATATTTATTTGCATATTATCCTTCCTATAATATTATTATATATGTATTATTAATAACAAAAACATTATTAAAAAGTGTTCATTCATATATAATTATTATTATAAAAATATTATAAAATATGTTTTTATATTATGATCAAAAACATTTATATATATTTATTTGTATATTATCCTTCCTATAATATTATTATATATGTATTATTCATAACAAAAACATTATTAAAAAGTGTTCATTCATATATTATTATAATTATAAAAATATTATAAAATATGTATTTATATTATGATCAAAAACATTTATATATATTTATTTGTATATTATCCTTCCTTTAATATTATTATATATGTATTATTCATAACAAAAACATTATTAAAAAGTGTTCATTCATATATAATTATAATTATAAAAAAACTTTAAACTATGTATTTATATTATGATCAAAAAAACCTGTCAATATTTATTTGCATATTATCGTTTCTATAATATTATTATATTTGTATTATTAATTACAAAAACATTACTAAAAAGTGTTCATTCATATATTATTATTATTATAAAAAACTTTAAAATATGTATTTATATTATGATAAAAAAACCTGTGAATATTTATTTGCATATTATCCTTCCTATAATATTATTATATATGTATTATTAATAACAAAAACATTATTAAAAAGTGTTCATTCATATATAATTATTATTATAAAAATATTATAAAATATGTATTTATATTATGATCAAAAACATTTATATATATTTATTTGTATATTATCCTTCCTATAATATTAGTATATATGTATTATTAATAACAAAAACATTATTCAAAAGTGTTCATTCATATATAATTATTATTATAAAAATATTATAAAATATGTATTTATATAATGATCAAAAACATTTATATATATTTATTTGTATATTATCCTTCCTATAATATTATTATATATGTATTATTCATAACAAAAACATTATTAAAAAGTGTTCATTCATATATAATTATAATTATAAAAAAAACTTTAAACTATGTATTTATATTATGATCAAAAAAACCTGTCAATATTTATTTTCATATTATCGTTTCTATAATATTATTATATTTGTATTATTAATTACAAAAACATTACTAAAAAGTGTTCATTCATATATAATTATTATTATAAAAAACTTTAAAATATGTATTTATATTATGATAAAAAAAACCTGTGAATATTTATTTGCATATTATCCTTCCTATAATATTATTATATATGTATTATTAATAACAAAAACATTATTAAAAAGTGTTCATTCATATATAATTATTATTATAAAAATATTATAAAATATGTTTTTATATTATGATCAAAAACATTTATATATATTTATTTGTATATTATCCTTCCTATAATATTATTATATATGTATTATTCATAACAAAAACATTATTAAAAAGTGTTCATTCATATATTATTATAATTATAAAAATATTATAAAATATGTATTTATATTATGATCAAAAACATTTATATATATTTATTTGTATATTATCCTTCCTATAATATTATTATATATGTATTATTCATAACAAAAACATTATTAAAAAGTGTTCATTCATATATTATTATAATTATAAAAATATTATAAAATATGTATTTATATTATGATCAAAAACATTTATATATATTTATTTGTATATTATCCTTCCTTTAATATTATTATATATGTATTATTCATAACAAAAACATTATTAAAAAGTGTTCATTCATATATAATTATAATTATAAAAAAACTTTAAACTATGTATTTATATTATGATCAAAAAAACCTGTCAATATTTATTTGCATATTATCGTTTCTATAATATTATTATATTTGTATTATTAATTACAAAAACATTACTAAAAAGTGTTCATTCATATATTATTATTATTATAAAAAACTTTAAAATATGTATTTATATTATGATAAAAAAACCTGTGAATATTTATTTGCATATTATCCTTCCTATAATATTATTATATATGTATTATTAATAACAAAAACATTATTAAAAAGTGTTCATTCATATATAATTATTATTATAAAAATATTATAAAATATGTATTTATATTATGATCAAAAACATTTATATATATTTATTTGTATATTATCCTTCCTATAATATTAGTATATATGTATTATTAATAACAAAAACATTATTCAAAAGTGTTCATTCATATATAATTATTATTATAAAAATATTATAAAATATGTATTTATATAATGATCAAAAACATTTATATATATTTATTTGTATATTATCCTTCCTATAATATTATTATATATGTATTATTCATAACAAAAACATTATTAAAAAGTGTTCATTCATATATAATTATAATTATAAAAAAACTTTAAACTATGTATTTATATTATGATCAAAAAAACCTGTCAATATTTATTTTCATATTATCGTTTCTATAATATTATTATATTTGTATTATTAATTACAAAAACATTACTAAAAAGTGTTCATTCATATATAATTATTATTATAAAAAACTTTAAAATATGTATTTATATTATGATAAAAAAACCTGTGAATATTTATTTGCATATTATCCTTCCTATAATATTATTATATATGTATTATTAATAACAAAAACATTATTAAAAAGTGTTCATTCATATATAATTATTATTATAAAAATATTATAAAATGTGTTTTTATATTATGATCAAAAACATTTATATATATTTATTTGTATATTATCCTTCCTATAATATTATTATATATGTATTATTCATAACAAAAACATTATTAAAAAGTGTTCATTCATATATAATTATAATTATAAAAAAACTTTAAACTATGTATTTATATTATGATCAAAAAAACCTGTCAATATTTATTTTCATATTATCGTTTCTATAATATTATTATATTTGTATTATTAATTACAAAAACATTACTAAAAAGTGTTCATTCATATTTAATTATTATTATAAAAAACTTTAAAATATGTATTTATATTATGATAAAAAAAACCTGTGAATATTTATTTGCATATTATCCTTCCTATAATATTATTATATATGTATTATTAATAACAAAAACATTGTTAAAAAGTGTTCATTCATATATAATTATAATTATAAAAATATTATAAAATATGTATTTATATTATGATCAAAAACATTTTTATATATTTATTTGTATATTATCCTTCCTATAATATTATTATATATGTATTATTCATAACAAAAACATTATTAAAAAGTGTTCATTCATATATAATTATAATTATAAAAAAACTTTAAACTATGTATTTATATTATGATCAAAAAAACCTGTCAATATTTATTTTCATATTATCGTTTCTATAATATTATTATATTTGTATTATTAATTACAAAAACATTACTAAAAAGTGTTCATTCATATATAATTATTATTATAAAAAACTTTAAAATATGTATTTATATTATGATAAAAAAAACCTGTGAATATTTATTTGCATATTATCCTTCCTATAATATTATTATATATGTATTATTAATAACAAAAACATTATTAAAAAGTGTTCATTCATATATAATTATTATTATAAAAATATTATAAAATATGTTTTTATATTATGATCAAAAACATTTATATATATTTATTTGTATATTATCCTTCCTATAATATTATTATATATGTATTATTCATAACAAAAACATTATTAAAAAGTGTTCATTCATATATTATTATAATTATAAAAATATTATAAAATATGTATTTATATTATGATCAAAAACATTTATATATATTTATTTGTATATTATCCTTCCTTTAATATTATTATATATGTATTATTCATAACAAAAACATTATTAAAAAGTGTTCATTCATATATAATTATAATTATAAAAAAACTTTAAACTATGTATTTATATTATGATCAAAAAAACCTGTCAATATTTATTTGCATATTATCGTTTCTATAATATTATTATATTTGTATTATTAATTACAAAAACATTACTAAAAAGTGTTCATTCATATATTATTATTATTATAAAAAACTTTAAAATATGTATTTATATTATGATAAAAAAACCTGTGAATATTTATTTGCATATTATCCTTCCTATAATATTATTATATATGTATTATTAATAACAAAAACATTATTAAAAAGTGTTCATTCATATATAATTATTATTATAAAAATATTATAAAATATGTATTTATGTTATGATCAAAAACATTTATATATATTTATTTGTATATTATCCTTCCTATAATATTAGTATATATGTATTATTAATAACAAAAACATTATTCAAAAGTGTTCATTCATATATAATTATTATTATAAAAATATTATAAAATATGTATTTATATAATGATCAAAAACATTTATATATATTTATTTGTATATTATCCTTCCTATAATATTATTATATATGTATTATTCATAACAAAAACATTATTAAAAAGTGTTCATTCATATATAATTATAATTATAAAAAAACTTTAAACTATGTATTTATATTATGATCAAAAAAACCTGTCAATATTTATTTTCATATTATCGTTTCTATAATATTATTATATTTGTATTATTAATTACAAAAACATTACTAAAAAGTGTTCATTCATATATAATTATTATTATATAAAACTTTTTAATATGTATTTATATTATGATAAAAAAAACCTGTGAATATTTATTTGCATATTATCCTTCCTATAATATTATTATATATGTATTATTAATAACAAAAACATTATTAAAAAGTGTTCATTCATATATAATTATTATTATAAAAATATTATAAAATATGTTTTTATATTATGATCAAAAACATTTATATATATTTATTTGTATATTATCCTTCCTATAATATTATTATATATGTATTATTCATAACAAAAACATTATTAAAAAGTGTTCATTCATATATAATTATAATTATAAAAAAACTTTAAACTATGTATTTATATTATGATCAAAAAAACCTGTCAATATTTATTTTCATATTATCGTTTCTATAATATTATTATATTTGTATTATTAATTACAAAAACATTACTAAAAAGTGTTCATTCATATATAATTATTATTATAAAAAACTTTTAAATATGTATTTATATTATGATAAAAAAAAACTGTGAATATTTATTTGCATATTATCCTTCCTATAATATTATTATATATGTATTATTAATTACAAAAACATCATTAAAAAATGTTCATTCATATATAATTATTATTATAAAAATATTATAAAATATGTATTTTTATTATGATCAAAACATTTATATATATTTATTTGTATATTATCCTTCCTATAATATTATTATATATGTTTTATTAATAACAAAAACATCATTAAAAAGTGTTCATTCATATATAATTATATTTATATAAAAATTATAAAATATGTATTTATATTATGATCAAAAAAACCTGTCAATATTTATTTGCATATTATCGTATCTATAATATTATTATATTTGTATTATTAATTACAAAAACATTACTAAAAAGTGTTCATTCATATATTATTATTATTATAAAAAACTTTAAAATATGTATTTATATTATGATAAAAAAACCTGTGAATATTTATTTGCATATTATCCTTCCTATAATATTATTATATATGTATTATTAATAACAAAAACATTATTAAAAAGTGTTCATTCATATATAATTATTATTATAAAAATATTATAAAATATGTATTTATATTATGATCAAAAACATTTATATATATTTATTTGTATATTATCCTTCCTATAATATTATTATATATGTATTATTAATAACAAAAACATTATTCAAAAGTGTTCATTCATATATAATTATTATTATAAAAATATTATAAAATATGTATTTATATTATGATCAAAAACATTTATATATATTTATTTGTATATTATCCTTCCTATAATATTATTATATATGTATTATTAATAACAAAAACATCATTAAAAAGTGTTCATTCATATATAATTATTTTTATATAAAAATTATAAAATATGTATTTATATTATGATAAAAAAACCTGTCAATATTTAATTGCATATTATCCTTACTATAATATTAATATATATGTATTATTATTATTAAAAACATTATTAAAAAGTGTTCATTCATATATAATTATAATTATAAAAATATTATAAAATATGTATTTATATTATGATCAAAAACATTTTTATATATTTATTTGTATATTATCCTTCCTATAATATTATTATATATGTATTATTCATAACAAAAACATTATTAAAAAGTGTTCATTCATATATAATTATAATTATAAAAAAACTTTAAACTATGTATTTATATTATGATCAAAAAAACTTGTCAATATTTATTTGCATATTATTGTTTCTATAATATTATTATATTTGTATTATTAATTACAAAAACATTACTAAAAAGTGTTCATTCATATATAATTATTATTATAAAAAACTTTAAAATATGTATTTATATTATGATAAAAAAAACCTGTCAATATTTAATTGCATATTATCCTTCCTATAATATTAATATATATGTATTATTATTATTAAAAACATTATTAAAAAGTGTTCATTCATATATAATTATAATTATAAAAATATTATAAAATATGTATTTATATTATGATCAAAAACATTTATATATATTTATTTGTATATTATCCTTCCTATAATATTATTATATATGTATTATTAATAACAAAAACATTATTCAAAAGTGTTCATTCATATATAATTATTATTATAAAAATATTATAAAATATGTATTTATATTATGATCAAAAACATTTATATATATTTATTTGTATATTATCCTTCCTATAATATTATTATATATGTATTATTAATAACAAAAACATCATTAAAAAGTGTTCATTCATATATAATTATTTTTATATAAAAATTTTAAAATATGTATTTATATTATGATAAAAAAAACCTGTCAATATTTAATTGCATATTATCCTTACTATAATATTAATATATATGTATTATTATTATTAAAAACATTATTAAAAAGTGTTCATTCATGTATAATAATAATTATAAAAATATTATAAAATATGTATTGATATTATGATCAAAAACATTTATATATATTTATTTGTATATTATCCTTCCTATAATATTATTATATATGTATTATTAATAACAAAAACATTATTCAAAAGTGTTCATTCATATATAATTATTATTATAAAAATATTATAAAATATGTATTTATATTATGATCAAAAACATTTATATATATTTATTTGTATATTATCCTTCCTATAATATTATTATATATGTATTATTAATAACAAAAACATCATTAAAAAGTGTTCATTCATATATAATTATTTTTATATAAAAATTTTAAAATATGTATTTATATTATGATAAAAAAAACCTGTCAATATTTAATTGCATATTATCCTTACTATAATATTAATATATATGAATTATTATTATTAAAAACATTATTGAAAAGTGTTCATTCATATATAATTATAATTATAAAAATATTATAAAATATGTATTTATATTATGATCAAAAACATTTATATATATTTATTTGTATATTATCCTTCCTAAAATATTATTATATATGTATTATTCATAACAAAAACATTATTAAAAAGTGTTCATTCATATATAATTATAATTATAAAAAAACTTTAAACTATGTATTTATATTATGATCAAAAAAACCTGTCAATATTTATTTGCATATTATCGTTTCTATAATATTATTATATTTGTATTATTAATTACAAAAACATTACTAAAAAGTGTTCATTCATATATTATTATTATTATAAAAAACTTTAAAATATGTATTTATATTATGATAAAAAAACCTATGAATATTTATTTGCATATTATCCTTCCTATAATATTATTATATATGTATTATTAATAACAAAAACATTATTAAAAAGTGTTCATTCATATATAATTATTATTATAAAAATATTATAAAATATGTATTTATATTATGATCAAAAACATTTATATATATTTATTTGTATATTATCCTTCCTAAAATATTATTATATATGTATTATTAATAACAAAAACATTATTCAAAAGTGTTCATTCATATATAATTATTATTATAAAAATATTATAAAATATGTATTTATATTATGATCAAAAACATTTATATATATTTATTTGTATATTATCCTTCCTATAATATTATTATATATGTATTATTCATAACAAAAACATCATTAAAAAGTGTTCATTCATATATAATTATTTTTATATAAAAATTTTAAAATATGTATTTATATTATAATAAAAAAAACCTGTCAATATTTAATTGCATATTATCCTTACTATAATATTAATATATATGTATTATTATTATTAAAAACATTATTAAAAAGTGTTCATTCATATATAATTATAATTATAAAAATATTATAAAATATGTATTTATATTATGATCAAAAACATTTTTATATATTTATTTGTATATTATCCTTCCTATAATATTATTATATATGTATTATTCATAACAAAAACATTATTAAAAAGTGTTCATTCATATATAATTATAATTATAAATAAACTTTAAACTATGTATTTATATTATGATCAAAAAAACTTGTCAATATTTATTTGCATATTATTGTTTCTATAATATTATTATATTTGTATTATTAATTACAAAAACATTACTAAAAAGTGTTCATTCATATATAATTATTATTATAAAAAACTTTGAAATATGTATTTATATTATGATAAAAAAACCTGTCAATATTTAATTGCATATTATCCTTCCTATAATATTAATATATATGTATTATTATTATTAAAAACATTATTAAAAAGTGTTCATTCATATATAATTATAATTATAAAAATATTATAAAATATGTATTTATATTATGATCAAAAACATTTATATATATTTATTTGTATATTATCCTTCCTATAATATTATTATATATGTATTATTTATAACAAAAACATTATTCAAAAGTGTTCATTCATATATAATTATTATTATAAAAATATTATAAAATATGTATTTATGTATTATGATCAAAAACATTTATATATATTTATTTGTATATTATCCTTCCTATAATATTATTATATATGTATTATTCATAACAAAAACATTATTAAAAAGTGTTCATTCATATATAATTATAATTATAAAAAAACTTTAAACTATGTATTTATATTATGATCAAAAAAACCTGTCAATATTTATTTTCATATTATCGTTTCTATAATATTATTATATTTGTATTATTAATTACAAAAACATTACTAAAAAGTGTTCATTCATATATAATTATTATTATAAAAAACTTTAAAATATGTATTTATATTATGATAAAAAAAACCTGTGAATATTTATTTGCATATTATCCTTCCTATAATATTATTATATATGTATTATTAATAACAAAAACATTATTAAAAAGTGTTCATTCATATATAATTATTATTATAAAAATATTATAAAATATGTTTTTATATTATGATCAAAAACATTTATATATATTTATTTGTATATTATCCTTCCTATAATATTATTATATATGTATTATTCATAACAAAAACATTATTAAAAAGTGTTCATTCATATATTATTATAATTATAAAAATATTATAAAATATGTATTTATATTATGATCAAAAACATTTATATATATTTATTTGTATATTATCCTTCCTATAATATTATTATATATGTATTATTCATAACAAAAACATTATTAAAAAGTGTTCATTCATATATTATTATAATTATAAAAATATTATAAAATATGTATTTATATTATGATCAAAAACATTTATATATATTTATTTGTATATTATCCTTCCTATAATATTATTATATATGTATTATTAATAACAAAAACATCATTAAAAAGTGTTCATTCATATATAATTATTTTTATATAAAAATTATAAAATATGTATTTATATTATGATAAAAAAAACCTGTCAATATTTAATTGCATATTATCCTTACTATAATATTAATATATATGTATTATTATTATTAAAAACATTATTAAAAAGTGTTCATTCATATATAATTATAATTATAAAAATATTATAAAATATGTATTTATATTATGATCAAAAACATTTTTATATATTTATTTGTATATTATCCTTCCTATAATATTATTATATATGTATTATTATATTATGTATTATCCTATAATTATAATTATATATGAATGAACACTTTTTAATGATGTTTTTGTTATTAATAATACAAATAACAAAAACATCATTAAAAAGTGTTCATTCATATATAATTATTTTTATATAAAAATTATAAAATATGTATTTATATTATGATAAAAAAAACCTGTCAATATTTAATTGCATATTATCCTTACTATAATATTAATATATATGTATTATTATTATTAAAAACATTATTAAAAAGTGTTCATTCATATATAATTATAATTATAAAAATATTATAAAATATGTATTTATATTATGATCAAAAACATTTTTATATATTTATTTGTATATTATCCTTCCTATAATATTATTATATATGTATTATTCATAACAAAAACATTATTAAAAAGTGTTCATTCATATATAATTATAATTATAAAAAAACTTTAAACTATGTATTTATATTATGATCAAAAAAACTTGTCAATATTTATTTGCATATTATTGTTTCTATAATATTATTATATTTGTATTATTAATTACAAAAACATTACTAAAAAGTGTTCATTCATATATAATTATTATTATAAAAAACTTTAAAATATGTATTTATATTATGATAAAAAAAACCTGTCAATATTTAATTGCATATTATCCTTCCTATAATATTAATATATATGTATTATTATTATTAAAAACATTATTAAAAAGTGTTCATTCATATATAATTATAATTATAAAAATATTATAAAATATGTATTTATATTATGATCAAAAACATTTATATATATTTATTTGTATATTATCCTTCCTATAATATTATTATATATGTATTATTAATAACAAAAACATTATTCAAAAGTGTTCATTCATATATAATTATTATTATAAAAATATTATAAAATATGTATTTATATTATGATCAAAAACATTTATATATATTTATTTGTATATTATCCTTCCTATAATATTATTATATATGTATTATTAATAACAAAAACATCATTAAAAAGTGTTCATTCATATATAATTATTTTTATATAAAAATTTTAAAATATGTATTTATATTATGATAAAAAAAACCTGTCAATATTTAATTGCATATTATCCTTACTATAATATTAATATATATGTATTATTATTATTAAAAACATTATTAAAAAGTGTTCATTCATGTATAATAATAATTATAAAAATATTATAAAATATGTATTTATATTATGATCAAAAACATTTATATATATTTATTTGTATATTATCCTTCCTATAATATTATTATATATGTATTGTTAATAACAAAAACATTATTCAAAAGTGTTCATTCATATATAATTATTATTATAAAAATATTATAAAATATGTATTTATATTATGATCAAAAACATTTATATATATTTATTTGTATATTATCCTTCCTATAATATTATTATATATGTATTATTAATAACAAAAACATCATTAAAAAGGGTTCATTCATATATAATTGTTTTTATATAAAAATTTTAAAATATGTATTTATATTATGATAAAAAAAACCTGTCAATATTTAATTGCATATTATCCTTACTATAATATTAATATATATGTATTATTATTATTAAAAACATTATTAAAAAGTGTTCATTCATATATAATTATAATTATAAAAATATTATAAAATATGTATTTATATTATGATCAAAAACATTTATATATATTTATTTGTATATTATCCTTCCTATAATATTATTATATATGTATTATTCATAACAAAAACATTATTAAAAAGTGTTCATTCATATATAATTATAATTATAAAAAAACTTTAAACTATGTATTTATATTATGATCAAAAAAACCTGTCAATATTTATTTGCATATTATCGTTTCTATAATATTATTATATTTGTATTATTAATTACAAAAACATTACTAAAAAGTGTTCATTCATATATTATTATTATTATAAAAAACTTTAAAATATGTATTATTTATATTATGATAAAAAAACCTGTGAATATTTATTTGCATATTATCCTTCCTATAATATTATTATATATGTATTATTAATAACAAAAACATTATTAAAAAGTGTTCATTCATATATAATTATTATTATAAAAATATTATAAAATATGTATTTATATTATGATCAAAAACATGTATATATATTTATTTGTATATTATCCTTCCAAAAATATGATTATATATGTATTATTAATAACAAAAACATTATTCAAAAGTGTTCATTCATATATAATTATTATTATAAAAATATTATAAAATATGTATTTATATTATGATCAAAAACATTTATATATATTTATTTGTATATTATCCTTCCTATAATATTATTATATATGTATTATTCATAACAAAAACATCATTAAAAAGTGTTCATTCATATATAATTATTTTTATATAAAAATTTTAAAATATGTATTTATATTATGATAAAAAAACCTGTCAATATTTAATTGCATATTATCCTTACTATAATATTAATATATATGTATTATTATTATTAAAAACATTATTAAAAAGTGTTCATTTATATATAATTATAATTATAAAAATATTATAAAATATGTATTTATATTATGATCAAAAACATTTTTATATATTTATTTGTATATTATCCTTCCTATAATATTATTATATATGTATTATTCATAACAAAAACATTATTAAAAAGTGTTCATTCATATATAATTATAATTATAAAAAAACTTTAAACTATGTATTTATATTATGATCAAAAAAACTTGTCAATATTTATTTGCATATTATTGTTTCTATAATATTATTATATTTGTATTATTAATTACAAAAACATTACTAAAAAGTGTTCATTCATATATAATTATTATTATAAAAAATTTTAAAATATGTATTTATATTATGATAAAAAAACCTGTCAATATTTAATTGCATATTATCCTTCCTATAATATTAATATATATGTATTATTATTATTAAAAACATTATTAAAAAGTGTTCATTCATATATAATTATAATTATAAAAATATTATAAAATATGTATTTATATTATGATCAAAAACATTTATATATATTTATTTGTATATTATCCTTCCTATAATATTATTATATATGTATTATTAATAACAAAAACATTATTCAAAAGTGTTCATTCATATATAATTATTATTATAAAAATATTATAAAATATGTATTTATATTATGATCAAAAACATTTATATATATTTATTTGTATATTATCCTTCCTATAATATTATTATATATGTATTATTAATAACAAAAACATCATTAAAAAGTGTTCATTCATATATAATTATTTTTATATAAAAATTTTAAAATATGTATTTATATTATGATAAAAAAAACCTGTCAATATTTAATTGCATATTATCCTTACTATAATATTAATATATATGTATTATTATTATTAAAAACATTATTAAAAAGTGTTCATTCATGTATAATAATAATTATAAAAATATTATAAAATATGTATTTATATTATGATCAAAAACATTTATATATATTTATTTGTATATTATCCTTCCTATAATATTATTATATATGTATTATTAATAACAAAAACATTATTCAAAAGTGTTCATTCATATATAATTATTATTATAAAAATATTATAAAATATGTATTTATATTATGATCAAAAACATTTATATATATTTATTTGTATATTATCCTTCCTATAATATTATTATATATGTATTATTCATAACAAAAACATTATTAAAAAGTGTTCATTCATATATAATTATAATTATAAAAAAACTTTAAACTATGTATTTATATTATGATCAAAAAAACTTGTCAATATTTATTTGCATATTATTGTTTCTATAATATTATTATATTTGTATTATTAATTACAAAAACATTACTAAAAAGTGTTCATTCATATATAATTATTATTATAAAAAATTTTAAAATATGTATTTATATTATGATAAAAAAACCTGTCAATATTTAATTGCATATTATCCTTCCTATAATATTAATATATATGTATTATTATTATTAAAAACATTATTACAAAGTGTTCATTCATATATAATTATAATTATAAAAATATTATAAAATATGTATTTATATTATGATCAAAAACATTTATATATATTTATTTGTATATTATCCTTCCTATAATATTATTATATATGTATTATTAATAACAAAAACATTATTCAAAAGTGTTCATTCATATATAATTATTATTATAAAAATATTATAAAATATGTATTTATATTATGATCAAAAACATTTATATATATTTATTTGTATATTATCCTTCCTATAATATTATTATATATGTATTATTAATAACAAAAACATCATTAAAAAGTGTTCATTCATATATAATTATTTTTATATAAAAATTTTAAAATATGTATTTATATTATGATAAAAAAAACCTGTCAATATTTAATTGCATATTATCCTTACTATAATATTAATATATATGTATTATTATTATTAAAAACATTATTAAAAAGTGTTCATTCATGTATAATAATAATTATAAAAATATTATAAAATATGTATTTATATTATGATCAAAAACATTTATATATATTTATTTGTATATTATCCTTCCTATAATATTATTATATATGTATTATTAATAACAAAAACATCATTAAAAAGTGTTCATTCATATATAATTATTTTTATATAAAAATTTTAAAATATGTATTTATATTATGATAAAAAAAACCTGTCAATATTTAATTGCATATTATCCTTACTATAATATTAATATATATGTATTATTATTATTAAAAACATTATTAAAAAGTGTTCATTCATATATAATTATAATTATAAAAAAACTTTAAACCATGTATTTATATTATGATCAAAAAAACCTTTTATTTGCATATTATCGTTTCTATAATATTATTATATTTGTATTATTAATTACAAAAACATTACTAAAAAGTGTTCATTCATATATTATTATTATTATAAAAAACTTTAAAATATGTATTTATATTATGATAAAAAAACCTGTGAATATTTATTTGCATATTATCCTTCCTATAATATTATTATATATGTATTATTAATAACAAAAACATTATTAAAAAGTGTTCATTCATATATAATTATTATTATAAAAATATTATAAATATGTATTTATATTATGATCAAAAACATTTATATATATTTATTTGTATATTATCCTTCCTAAAATATTATTATATATGTATTATTAATAACAAAAACATTATTCAAAAGTGTTCATTCATATATAATTATTATTATAAAAATATTATAAAATATGTATTTATATTATGATCAAAAACATTTATATATATTTATTTGTATATTATCCTTCCTATAATATTATTATATATGTATTATTCATAACAAAAACATCATTAAAAAGTGTTTATTCATATATAAGTTATTTTTATATAAAAATTTTAAAATATGTATTTATATCTATGATAAAAAAAACCTGTCAATATTTAATTGCATATTATCCTTACTATAATATTAATATATATGTATTATTATTATTAAAAACATTATTAAAAAGTGTTCATTCATATATAATTATAATTATAAAAATATTATAAAATATGTATTTATATTATGATCAAAAACATTTATATATATTTATTTGTATATTATCCTTCCTATAATATTATTATATATGTGTTATTCATAACAAAAACATTATTAAAAAGTGTTCATTCATATATAATTATAATTATAAAAAAACTTTAAACAATGTATTTATATTATGATCAAAAAAACCTGTCAATATTTATTTGCATATTATTGTTTCTTTAATATTATTATATTTGTATTATTAATTACAAAAACATTACTAAAAAGTGTTCATTCATATATAATTATTTATTATAAAAAGATTTAAAATATGTATTTATATTATGATAAAAAAAACCTGTCAATATTTAATTGCATATTATCCTTCCTATAATATTAATATATATGTATTATTATTATTAAAAACATTATTAAAAAAGTGTTCATTCATATATAATTATAATTATAAAAAATATTATAAAATATGTATTTATATTATGATCAAAAACATTTATATATATTTATTTGTATATTATCCTTCCTATAATATTATTATATATGTATTATTAATAACAAAAACATTATTAAAAAGTGTTCATTCATATGTAATTATTATTATAAAAATATTATAAAATATGTATTTATATTATGATCAAAAACATTTATATATATTTATTTGTATATTATCCTTCCTATAATATTATTATATATGTATTATTAATAACAAAAACATCATTAAAAAGTGTTCATTCATATATAATTATTTTTATATAAAAATTTTAAAATATGTATTTATATTATGATAAAAAAAACCTGTCAATATTTAATTGCATATTATCCTTACTATAATATTAATATATATGTATTATTATTATTAAAAACATTATTAAAAAGTGTTCATTTCATGTATAATAATTAATTATAAAAATATTATAAAATATGTATTTATATTATGATCAAAAACATTTATATATATTTATTTGTATATTATCCTTCTATAATATTATTATATATGTATTATTAATAACAAAAAACATCATTAAAAAGTGTTCATTCATATATAATTATTTTTATATAAAAATTTTAAAATATGTATTTATATTATGATAAAAAAAACCTGTCAATATTTAATTGCATATTATCCTTACTATAAGTATTAATATATATGTATTATTATTATTAAAAACATTATTAAAAAGTGTTCATTCATATATAATTATAATTATAAAAAAACTTTAAACCATGTATTTATATTATGATCAAAAAAACCTGTCAATATTTATTTGCATATTATCGTTTCTATAATATTATTATATTTGTATTATTAATTACAAAAACATTACTAAAAAGTGTTCATTCATATATTATTATTATTATAAAAAACTTTAAAATATGTATTTATATTATGATAAAAAAACCTGTGAATATTTATTTGCATATTATCCTTCCTATAATATTATTATATATGTATTATTAATAACAAAAACATTATTAAAAAGTGTTCATTCATATATAATTATTATTATAAAAATATTATAAAATATGTATTTATATTATGATCAAAAACATTTATATATATTTATTTGTATATTATCCTTCCTAAAATATTATTATATATGTATTATTAATAACAAAAACATTATTTCAAAAGTGTTCATTCATATATAATTATTATTATAAAAATATTATAAAATATGTATTTATATTATGATCAAAAACATTTATATATATTTATTTGTATATTATCCTTCCTATAATATTATTATATATGTATTATTCATAACAAAAACATCATTAAAAAGTGTTTATTCATATATAATTATTTTTATATAAAAATTTTAAAATATGTATTTATATTATGATAAAAAAAACCTGTCAATATTTAATTGCATATTATCCTTACTATAATATTAATATATATGTATTATTATTATTAAAAACATTATTAAAAAGTGTTCATTCATATATAATTATAATTATAAAAATATTATAAAATATGTATTTATATTATGATCAAAAACATTTATATATATTTATTTGTATATTATCCTTCCTATAATATTATTATATATGTGTTATTCATAACAAAAACATTATTAAAAAGTGTTCATTCATATATAATTATAATTATAAAAAAACTTTAAACAATGTATTTATATTATGATCAAAAAAACCTGTCAATATTTATTTGCATATTATTGTTTCTTTAATATTATTATATTTGTATTATTAATTACAAAAACATTACTAAAAAGTGTTCATTCATATATAATTATTATTATAAAAAGATTTAAAATATGTATTTATATTATGATAAAAAAAACCTGTCAATATTTAATTGCATATTATCCTTCCTATAATATTAATATATATGTATTATTATTATTAAAAACATTATTAAAAAGTGTTCATTCATATATAATTATAATTATAAAAAATATTATAAAATATGTATTTATATTATGATCAAAAACATTTATATATATTTATTTGTATATTATCCTTCCTATAATATTATTATATATGTATTATTAATAACAAAAACATTATTAAAAAGTGTTCATTCATATGTAATTATTATTATAAAAATATTATAAAATATGTATTTATATTATGATCAAAAACATTTATATATATTTATTTGTATATTATCCTTCCTATAATATTATTATATATGTATTATTAATAACAAAAACATTATTAAAAAGTGTTCATTCATATATAATTATAATTATAAAAATATTATAAAATATGTATTTATATTATGATCAAAAACATTTATATATATTTATTTGTATATTATCCTTCCTATAATATTATTATATATGTATTATTAATAACAAAAACATTATTAAAAAGTGTTCATTCATATATAATTATTATTATAAAAATATTATAAAATATGTTTTTATATTATGATCAAAAACATTTATATATATTTATTTGTATATTATCCTTCCTATAATATTATTATATATGTATTATTAATAACAAAAACATTATTAAAAAGTGTTCATTCATATATTATTATTATTATAAAAATATTATAAAATATGTATTTATATTTTGATCAAAAACATTTATATATATTTATTTGTATATTATCCTTTCTATAATATTATTATATATGTATTATTCATAACAAAAACATTATTAAAAAGTGTTCATTCATATATAATTATAATTATAAAAAAACTTTAAACTATGTATTTATATTATGATCAAAAAACCTGTCAATATTTATTTGCAGATTATCGTTTCTATAATATTATTATATTTGTATTATTAATTACAAAAACATTACTAAAAAGTGTTCATTCATATATAATTATTATTATAAAAAAACTTTAAACTATGTATTTATATTATGTTCAAAAAAACCTGTCAATATCTATTTGCATATTATCGTTTCTATAATATTATTATATTTGTATTATTAATTACAAAAACATTACTAAAAAGTGTTCATTCATATATAATTATTATTATAAAAATATTATAAAATATGTATTTATATTATGATCAAAAACATTTATATATATTTATTTGTATATTATCCTTCCTATAATATTATTATATATGTATTATTAATAACAAAAACATTATTCAAAAGTGTTCATTCATATAAAATTATTATTATAAAAATATTATAAAATATGTATTTATATTATGATCAAAAACATTTATATATATTTATTTGTATATTATCCTTCCTATAATATTATTATATATGTATTATTAATAACAAAAACATTATTAAAAAGTGTTCATTCATATATAATTATTATTATAAAAATATTATAAAATATGTATTTATATTATGATCAAAAACATTTATATATATTTATTTGTATATTATCCTTCCTATAATATTATTATATATGTATTATTCATAACAAAAACATTATTAAAAAGTGTTCATTCATATATAATTATTATTATAAAAATATTATAAAATATGTATTTATATTATGATCAAAAACATTTATATATATTTATTTGTATATTATCCTTCCTATAATATTATTATATATGTATTATTCATAACAAAAACATTATTAAAAAGTGTTCATTCATATATAATTATAATTATAAAAAAACTTTAAAATATGTATTTATATTATGATCAAAAAAACCTGTCAATAATTATTTGCATATTATCGTTTCTATAATATTATTATATTTGTATTATTAATTACAAAAACATTACTAAAAAGTGTTCATTCATATATAATTATTATTATAAAAAAACTTTAAACTATGTATTTATATTATGATCAAAAAAACCTGTCAATATTTATTTCCATATTATCGTTTCTATAATATTATTATATTTGGATTATTAATTACAAAAACATTACTAAAAAGTGTTCATTCATATATTATTATTATTATAAAAAACTTTAAAATATGTATTTATATTATGATAAAAAAACCTGTGAATATTTATTTGCATATTATTCTTCCTATAATATTATTATATATGTATTATTAATAACAAAAACATTATTAAAAAGTGTTCATTCATATATAATTATTATTATAAAAATATTATAAAATATGTATTTATATTATGATCAAAAACATTTATATATATTTATTTGTATATTATCCTTCCTATAATATTATTATATATATATTATTAATAACAAAAACATTATTCAAAAGTGTTCATTCATATATAATTATTATTATAAAAATATTATAAAATATGTATTTATATTATGATCAAAAACATTTATATATATTTATTTGTATATTATCCTTCCTATAATATTATTATATATGTATTATTAATAACAAAAACATCATTAAAAAGTGTTCATTCATATATAATTATTTTTATATAAAAATTATAAAATATGTATTTATATTATTATAAAAAAAACCTGTCAATATTTAATTGCTTATTATCCTTACAATAATATTAATATATATGTATTATTATTATTAAAAACATTATTAAAAAGTGTTCATTCATAGATAATTATAATTATAAAAATATTATAAAATATGTATTTATATTATGATCAAAAACATTTTTATATATTTATTTGTATATTATCCTTCCTAAAATATTATTATATATGTATTATTCATAACAAAAACATTATTAAAAAGTGTTCATTCATATATAATTATAATTATAAAAAAACTTTAAACTATGTATTTATATTATGATCAAAAAAACCTGTCAATATTTATTTGCATATTATCGTTTCTATAATATTATTATATTTGTATTATTAATTACAAAAACATTACTAAAAAGTGTTCATTCATATATAATTATTATTATAAAAAAACTTTAAACTATGTATTTATATTATGATCAAAAAAACCTGCCAATATTTATTTCCATATTATCGTTTCTATAATATTATTATATTTGGATTATTAATTACAAAAACATTACTAAAAAGTGTTCATTCATATATTATTATTATTAAAAAAAACTTTAAAATATGTATTTATATTATGATAAAAAAACCTGTGAATATTTATTTGCATATTATTCTTCCAATAATATTATTATATATGTATTATTAATAACAAAAACATTATTAAAAAGTGTTCATTCATATATAATTATTACTATAAAAATATTATAAAATATGTATTTATATTATGATCAAAAACATTTATATATATTTATTTGTATATTATCCTTCCTATAATATTATTATATATATATTATTAATAACAAAAACATTATTCAAAAGTGTTCATTCATATATCATTATTATTATAAAAATATTATAAAATATGTATTTATATTATGATCAAAAACATTTATATATATTTATTTGTATATTATCCTTCCTATAATATTATTAAATATGTATTATTAATAACAAAAACATCATTAAAAAGTGTTCATTCATATATAATTATTTTTATATAAAAATTATAAAATATGTATTTATATTATTATAAAAAAAACCTGTCAATATTTAATTGCTTATTATCCTTACTATAATATTAATATATATGTATTATTATTATTAAAAACATTATTAAAAAGTGTTCATTCATATATAATTATAATTATAAAAATATTATAAAATATGTATTTATACTATGATAAAAAAAAACCTGTGAATATTTATTTGCATATTATCCTTCCTATAATATTATTATATATGTATTATTAATTACAAAAACATTATTAAAAAGTGTTCATTCATATATAATTATTTTTATATAAAAATTTTAAAATATGTATTTATATTATGATAAAAAATACCTGTCAATATTTAATTGCATATCATCCTTACTATAATATTAATATATATGTATTATTATTATTAAAAACATTATTAAAAAGTGTTCATTCATATATAATTATAATTATAAAAATATTATAAAATATGTTTTTATATTATGATCAAAAACATTTATATATATTTATTTGTATATTATCCTTCCTATAATATTATTATATATGTATTATTAATAACAAAAACATCATTAAAAAGTGTTCATTCATATATAATTATTTTTATATAAAAATTATAAAATATGTATTTATATTATGATAAAAAAAATTATAATATAAAATAATAAAATAATTATATATGAATGAACACTTTTTAATGATGTTTTTGTTATTAATAATACATATATAATAATATTATAGGAAGGATAATATACAAATAAATATATATAAATGTTTTTGATCATAATATAAATACATATTTTATAATATTTTTATAATAATAATTACATATGAATGAACACTTTTTAATAATGTTTTTGTTATTAATAATACATATATAATAATATTATAGGAAGGATAATATACAAATAAATATATATAAATGTTTTTGATCATAATATAAATACATATTTTATAATATTTTTTATAATTATAATTATATATGAATGAACACTTTTTAATAATGTTTTTAATAATAATAATACATATATATTAATATTATAGGAAGGATAATATGCAATTAAATATTGACAGGTTTTTTTTATCATAATATAAATACATATTTTAAATCTTTTTATAATAATAATTATATATGAATGAACACTTTTTAGTAATGTTTTTGTAATTAATAATACAAATATAATAATATTAAAGAAACAATAATATGCAAATAAATATTGACAGGTTTTTTTGATCATAATATAAATACATTGTTTAAAGTTTTTTTATAATTATAATTATATATGAATGAACACTTTTTAATAATGTTTTTGTTATGAATAACACATATATAATAATATTATAGGAAGGATAATATACAAATAAATATATATAAATGTTTTTGATCATAATATAAATACATATTTTATAATATTTTTATAATTATAATTATATATGAATGAACACTTTTTAATAATGTTTTTAATAATAATAATACATATATATTAATATTATAGTAAGGATAATATGCAATTAAATATTGACAGATTTTTTTTATCATAATATAAATACATATTTTAAAATTTTTATATAAAAATAATTATATATGAATAAACACTTTTTAATGATGTTTTTGTTATGAATAATACATATATAATAATATTATAGGAAGGATAATATACAAATAAATATATATAAATGTTTTTGATCATAATATAAATACATATTTTATAATATTTTTATAATAATAATTATATATGAATGAACACTTTTGAATAATGTTTTTGTTATTAATAATACATATATAATAATATTTTAGGAAGGATAATATACAAATAAATATATATAAATGTTTTTGATCATAATATAAATACATATTTTATAATATTTTTATAATAATAATTATATATGAATGAACACTTTTTAATAATGTTTTTGTTATTAATAATACATATATAATAATATTATAGGAAGGATAATATGCAAATAAATATTCACAGGTTTTTTTATCATAATATAAATACATATTTTAAAGTTTTTTATAATAATAATAATATATGAATGAACACTTTTTAGTAATGTTTTTGTAATTAATAATACAAATATAATAATATTATAGAAACGATAATATGCAAATAAATATTGACAGGTTTTTTTGATCATAATATAAATACATGGTTTAAAGTTTTTTTATAATTATAATTATATATGAATGAACACTTTTTAATAATGTTTTTAATAATAATAATACATATATATTAATATTATAGTAAGGATAATATGCAATTAAATATTGACAGGTTTTTTTTATCATAATATAAATACATATTTTAAAATTTTTATATAAAAATAATTATATATGAATGAACACTTTTTAATGATGTTTTTGTTATTAATAATACATATATAATAATATTATAGGAAGGATAATATACAAATAAATATATATAAATGTTTTTGATCATAATATAAATACATATTTTATAATATTTTTATAATTATTATTATACATGAATGAACACTTTTTAATAATGTTTTTAATAATAATAATACATATATATTAATATTATAGTAAGGATAATATGCAATTAAATATTGACAGGTTTTTTTTATCATAATATAAATACATATTTTAAAATTTTTATATAAAAATAATTATATATGAATGAACACTTTTTAATGATGTTTTTGTTATTAATAATACATATATAATAATATTATAGGAAGGATAATATACAAATAAATATATATAAATGTTTTTGATCATAATATAAATACATATTTTATAATATTTTTATAATAATAATTATATATGAATGAACACTTTTGAATAATGTTTTTGTTATTAATAATACATATATAATAATATTATAGGAAGGATAATATACAAATAAATATATATAAATGTTTTTGATCATAATATAAATACATATTTTATAATATTTTTATAATTATAATTATATATGAATGAACACTTTTTAATAATGTTTTTAATAATAATAATACATATATATTAATATTATAGGAAGGATAATATGCAATTAAATATTGACAGGTTTTTTTATCATAATATAAATACATATTTTAAAATTTTTTATAATAATAATTATATATGAATGAACACTTTTTAGTAATGTTTTTGTAATTAATAATACAAATATAATAATATTATAGAAACAATAATATGCAAATAAATATTGACAAGTTTTTTTGATCATAATATAAATACATAGTTTAAAGTTTTTTTATAATTATAATTATATATGAATGAACACTTTTTAATAATGTTTTTGTTATGAATAATACATATATAATAATATTATAGGAAGGATAATATACAAATAAATATATATAAATGTTTTTGATCATAATATAAATACATATTTTATAATATTTTTATAATAATAATTATATATGAATGAACACTTTTGAATAATGTTTTTGTTATTAATAATACATATATAATAATATTATAGGAAGGATAATATACAAATAAATATATATAAATGTTTTTGATCATAATATAAATACATATTTTATAATATTTTTATAATTATTATTATACATGAATGAACACTTTTTAATAATGTTTTTAATAATAATAATACATATATATTAATATTATAGTAAGGATAATATGCAATTAAATATTGACAGGTTTTTTTTATCATAATATAAATACATATTTTAAAATTTTTATATAAAAATAATTATATATGAATGAACACTTTTTAATGATGTTTTTGTTATTAATAATACATATATAATAATATTATAGGAAGGATAATATACAAATAAATATATATAAATGTTTTTGATCATAATATAAATACATATTTTATAATATTTTTATAATAATAATTATATATGAATGAACACTTTTGAATAATGTTTTTGTTATTAATAATACATATATAATAATATTATAGGAAGGATAATATACAAATAAATATATATAAATGTTTTTGATCATAATATAAATACATATTTTATAATATTTTTATAATTATAATTATATATGAATGAACACTTTTTAATAATGTTTTTAATAATAATAATACATATATATTAATATTATAGGAAGGATAATATGCAATTAAATATTGACAGGTTTTTTTATCATAATATAAATACATATTTTAAAATTTTTTATAATAATAATTATATATGAATGAACACTTTTTAGTAATGTTTTTGTAATTAATAATACAAATATAATAATATTATAGAAACAATAATATGCAAATAAATATTGACAAGTTTTTTTGATCATAATATAAATACATAGTTTAAAGTTTTTTTATAATTATAATTATATATGAATGAACACTTTTTAATAATGTTTTTGTTATGAATAATACATATATAATAATATTATAGGAAGGATAATATACAAATAAATATATAAAAATGTTTTTGATCATAATATAAATACATATTTTATAATATTTTTATAATTATAATTATATATAAATGAACACTTTTTAATAATGTTTTTAATAATAATAATACATATATATTAATATTATAGTAAGGATAATATGCAATTAAATATTGACAGGTTTTTTTTATCATAATATAAATACATATTTTAAAATTTTTATATAAAAATAATTATATATGAATGAACACTTTTTAATGATGTTTTTGTTATGAATAATACATATATAATAATATTATAGGAAGGATAATATACAAATAAATATATATAAATGTTTTTGATCATAATATAAATACATATTTTATAATATTTTTATAATAATAATTATATATGAATGAACACTTTTGAATAATGTTTTTGTTATTAATAATACATATATAATCATATTTTTGGAAGGATAATATACAAATAAATATATATACATGTTTTTGATCATAATATAAATACATATTTTATAATATTTTTATAATAATAATTATATATGAATGAACACTTTTTAATAATGTTTTTGTTATTAATAATACATATATAATAATATTATAGGAAGGATAATATGCAAATAAATATTCACAGGTTTTTTTATCATAATATAAATAATACATATTTTAAAGTTTTTTATAATAATAATAATATATGAATGAACACTTTTTAGTAATGTTTTTGTAATTAATAATACAAATATAATAATATTATAGAAACGATAATATGCAAATAAATATTGACAGGTTTTTTTGATCATAATATAAATACATAGTTTAAAGTTTTTTTATAATTATAATTATATATGAATGAACACTTTTTAATAATGTTTTTGTTATGAATAATACATATATAATAATATTATAGGAAGGATAATATACAAATAAATATATATAAATGTTTTTGATCATAATATAAATACATATTTTATAATATTTTTATAATTATAATTATATATGAATGAACACTTTTTAATAATGTTTTTAATAATAATAATACATATATATTAATATTATAGTAAGGATAATATGCAATTAAATATTGACAGGTTTTTTTTATCATAATATAAATACATATTTTAAAATGTTTATATAAAAACAATTATATATGAATGAACACTTTTTAATGATGTTTTTGTTATTAATAATACATATATAATAATATTATAGGAAGGATAATATACAAATAAATATATATAAATGTTTTTGATCATAATATAAATACATATTTTATAATATTTTTATAATAATAATTATATATGAATGAACACTTTTGAATAATGTTTTTGTTATTAACAATACATATATAATAATATTATAGGAAGGATAATATACAAATAAATATATATAAATGTTTTTGATCATAATATAAATACATATTTTATAATATTTTTATAATTATTATTATACATGAATGAACACTTTTTAATAATGTTTTTAATAATAATAATACATATATATTAATATTATAGTAAGGATAATATGCAATTAAATATTGACAGGTTTTTTTTATCATAATATAAATACATATTTTAAAATTTTTATATAAAAATAATTATATATGAATGAACACTTTTTAATGATGTTTTTGTTATTAATAATACATATATAATAATATTATAGGAAGGATAATATACAAATAAATATATATAAATGTTTTTAATCATAATATAAATACATATTTTATAATATTTTTATAATAATAATTATATATGAATGAACACTTTTGAATAATGTTTTTGTTATTAATAATACATATATAATAATATTATAGGAAGGATAATATACAAATAAATATATATAAATGTTTTTGATCATAATATAAATACATATTTTATAATATTTTTATAATTATAATTATATATGAATGAACACTTTTTAATAATGTTTTTAATAATAATAATACATATATATTAATATTATAGGAAGGATAATATGCAATTAAATATTGACAGGTTTTTTTTATCATAATATAAATACATATTTTAAAGTTTTTTATAATAATAATTATATATGAATGAACACTTTTTAGTAATGTTTTTGTAATTAATAATACAAATATAATAATATTATAGAAACAATAATATGCAAATAAATATTGACAAGTTTTTTTGATCATAATATAAATACATAGTTTAAAGTTTTTTTATAATTATAATTATATATGAATGAACACTTTTTAATAATGTTTTTGTTATGAATAATACATATATAATAATATTATAGGAAGGATAATATACAAATAAATATATAAAAATGTTTTTGATCATAATATAAATACATATTTTATAATATTTTTATAATTATAATTATATATGAATGAACACTTTTTAATAATGTTTTTAATAATAATAATACATATATATTAATATTATAGTAAGGATAATATGCAATTAAATATTGACAGGTTTTTTTTATCATAATATAAATACATATTTTATAATTTTTATATAAAAATAATTATATATGAATGAACACTTTTTAATGATGTTTTTGTTATTTGTATTATTAATAACAAAAACATCATTAAAAAGTGTTCATTCATATATAATTATAATTATAGGATAATACATAATATAATAATACATATATAATAATATTATAGGAAGGATAATATACAAATAAATATATAAAAATGTTTTTGATCATAATATAAATACATATTTTATAATATTTTTATAATTATAATTATATATGAATGAACACTTTTTAATAATGTTTTTAATAATAATAATACATATATATTAATATTATAGTAAGGATAATATGCAATTAAATATTGACAGGTTTTTTTTATCATAATATAAATACATATTTTATAATTTTTATATAAAAATAATTATATATGAATGAACACTTTTTAATGATGTTTTTGTTATTAATAATACATATATAATAATATTATAGGAAGGATAATATACAAATAAATATATATAAATGTTTTTGATCATAATATAAATACATATTTTATAATATTTTTATAATTATAATAATATATGAATGAACACTTTTTAATAATGTTTTTGTTATGAATAATACATATATAATAATATTATAGGAAGGATAATATACAAATAAATATATATAAATGTTTTTGATCATAATATAAATACATATTTTATAATATTTTTATAATTATAATAATATATGAATGAACACTTTTTAATAATGTTTTTGTTATGAATAATACATATATAATAATATTATAGGAAGGATAATATACAAATAAATATATATAAATGTTTTTGATCATAATATAAAAACATATTTTATAATATTTTTATAATAATAATTATATATGAATGAACACTTTTTAATAATGTTTTTGTTATTAATAATACATATATAATAATATTATAGGAAGGATAATATGCAAATAAATATTCACAGGTTTTTTTTATCATAATATAAATACATATTTTAAAGTTTTTTATAATAATAATTATATATGAATGAACACTTTTTAGTAATGTTTTTGTAATTAATAATACAAATATAATAATATTATAGAAACGATAATATGAAAATAAATATTGACAGGTTTTTTTGATCATAATATAAATACATAGTTTAAAGTTTTTTTATAATTATAATTATATATGAATGAACACTTTTTAATAATGTTTTTGTTATGAATAATACATATATAATAATATTATAGGAAGGATAATATACAAATAAATATATATAAATGTTTTTGATCATAATACATAAATACATATTTTATAATATTTTTATAATAATAATTATATATGAATGAACACTTTTGAATAATGTTTTTGTT
>NW_026542905.1:0-106036 GCF_028750875.1 Macrosteles quadrilineatus
AAGGATGTACAAGTTTGTACAAGGGTGTACAAGTGTGTACGATAAATAAAAGTGTGTACAAGTGTGTACAAGGCTGTACAAGTGTGTACAAGGCTGTACAAGTGTGTACAAGTTTGTACAAGGGTGTACAAGGTTGTACAAGTGTGTACAAGGTTGTACAATTGTGTACAAGGCTGTACAATTTTGTACAAGGCTGTACAAGTGTGTACAAGGCTGTACAAGTGTGTACAAGGTTGTACAATTGTGTACAAGGCTGTACAATTGTGTACAAGGTTGTACAAGTGTGTACAAGGTTGTACAAGTGTGTACAAGGTTGTACAATTGTGTACAAGGCTGTACAAGTGTGTACAAGGTTGTACAAGTGTGTACAAGGTTGTACAAGTGTGTACAAGGTTGTACAATTGTGTGTCAGGTTGTACAAGTGTGTACAAGGTTGTACAAGTGTGTACAAGGGTGTACAATCGTGTACAAGGATGTACAAGTTTGTACAAGTTTGTACAAGTTTGTACAAGGTTGTACAAGTGTGTACAAGGATGTACAAGTTTGTACAAGGGAGTACAAGTTTGTACAAGATTGTACAAGTGTGTACTGGGTTGTACAAGTGTGTACAAGATTGTATAAGTTTGTACAAGGTTTTACAAGTGTGTACAAGGGTGTACAAGTGTGTACAAATGTGTACAAGTTTTACAAGGTTGTACAAGTGTGTACAAGGTTGTACAAGTTGTGTACAATGTTGTACATGTGTGTACAAGGGTGTACAAGTTTTTACAAGGCTGTACAAGTGTGTACAAGGTTGTACAAGGTTGTACAAGGCTGTACAAGTGTGTACAAGGTTGTACAAGTTTGTACAAGTGTGTACAAGGGTGTACAAGTTTTTACAAGGTTGTACAAGTGTGTACAAGGTTGTACAAGTGTGTACAAGGCTGTACAATTGTGTACAAGGTTGTACAAGTGTGTACAAGGTTGTACAAGTGTGTACAAGGTTGTACAATTGTGTACAAGGCTGTACAAGTGTGTACAAGGTTGTACAAGTGTGTACAAGGTTGTACAATTGTGTACAAGGCTGTACAAGTGTGTTCAAGGTTGTACAAGTGTGTACAAGGTTGTACAAGTGTGTACAAGGGTGTACAATTGTGTACAAGGATGTTCAAGTGTGTACAAGGTTGTACAAGTGTGTACAAGGATGTACAAGTTTGTACAAGGGCTGTACAAGTGTGAACGATGTGTAAAAGTTTGTACAAGGGTGTACAAGTTTGTACAAGTGTGTACAAGGTTGTACAATTGTGTACAAGGTTGTACAAGTGTGTACAAGGTTGTACAAGTGTGTACAAGGTTGTACAAGTGTGTACAAGGTTGTACAAGTGTGTACAAGGTTGTACAAGTGTGTACAAGGTTGTACAAGTGTGTACAAGGTTGTACAAGTGTGTACAAGGGTGTACAAGTGTGTACAAGGTTGTACAAGTTTTTACAAGGTTGTACAAGTGTGTACAAGGGTGTAAAATCGTGTACAAGGATGTACAAGTTTGTACAAGTGTGTACAAGGATGTACAAGTTTGTACAAGGGTGTACAAGTGTGTACGATAAGTAAAAGTGTGTACAAGGGTGTACAAGGTTGTACAAGTGTGTACAAGGTTGTACAATTGTGTACAAGGCTGTACAACTGTGTACAAGGTTGTACAATTTCGTACAAGGATGTACAAGTGTGTACAAGGTTGTACAAGTGTGTACAAGGTTGTACAAGTGTGTACAAGGATGTACAAGTTTGTACAAGGGTGTACAAGTGTGTACGATGTGTAAAAGTTTGTACAAGGGTGTACAAGGTTGTACAAGTGTGTACAAGGTTGTACAATTGTGTACAAGGCTGTACAATTTTGTACAAGGCTGTACAAGTGTGTACAAGGCTGTACAAGTGTGTACAAGGTTGTACAATTGTGTACAAGGCTGTACAATTGTGTACAAGGTTGTACAAGTGTGTACAAGGTTGTACAAGTGTGTACAAGGTTGTACAATTGTGTACAAGGCTGTACAAGTGTGTACAAGGTTGTACAAGTGTGTACAAGGTTGTACAAGTGTGTACAAGGTTGTACAATTGTGTGTCAGGTTGTACAAGTGTGTACAAGGTTGTACAAGTGTGTACAAGGGTGTACAATCGTGTACAAGGATGTACAAGTTTGTACAAGTTTGTACAAGTTTGTACAAGGTTGTACAAGTGTGTACAAGGATGTACAAGTTTGTACAAGGGAGTACAAGTTTGTACAAGATTGTACAAGTGTGTACTGGGTTGTACAAGTGTGTACAAGATTGTATAAGTTTGTACAAGGTTGTACAAGTGTGTACAAGGGTGTACAAGTGTGTACAAATGTGTACAAGTTTTACAAGGTTGTACAAGTGTGTACAAGTTTGTACAAGTTGTGTACAAGGTTGTACATGTGTGTACAAGGGTGTACAAGTTTTTACAAGGCTGTACAAGTGTGTACAAGGTTGTACAAGTGTGTACAAGTGTGTACAAGGTTGTACAAGGTTGTACAAGTGTGTACAAGGGTGTACAAGTTTTTACAAGGTTGTACAAGTGTGTACAAGGTTGTACAAGTGTGTACAAGGCTGTACAATTGTGTACAAGGTTGTACAAGTGTGTACAAGGTTGTACAAGTGTGTACAAGGTTGTACAATTGTGTACAAGGCTGTACAAGTGTGTACAAGGTTGTACAAGTGTGTACAAGGCTGTACAATTGTGTACAAGGTTGTACAATTGTGTACAAGGTTGTACAAGTGTATACAAGGTTGTACAAGTGTGTACAAGGTTGTACAATTGTGTACAAGGCTGTACAAGTGTGTTCAAGGTTGTACAAGTGTGTACAAGGTTGTACAAGTGTGTACAAGGGTGTACAATTGTGTACAAGGATGTTCAAGTGTGTACAAGGTTGTACAAGTGTGTACAAGGATGTACAACTTTGTACAAGGGCTGTACAAGTGTGTACGATGTGTAAAAGTTTGTACAAGGGTGTACAAGTTTGTACAAGTGTGTACAAGGTTGTACAATTGTGTACAAGGCTGTACAAGTGTTTACAAGGTTGTACAATTTTGTACAAGGCTGTACAAGTGTGTACAAGGTTGTACAAGTGTGTACAAGGCTGTACAAGTGTGTACAAGGTTGTACAATTGTGTACAAGGCTGTACAAGTGTGTACAAGGTTGTACAAGTGTGTACAAGGTTGTAAAAGTGTGTACAAGGTTGTAAAATTGTGTACAAGGTTGTACAAGTGTGTACAAGGTTGTACAAGTGTGTACAAGGGTGTACAAGTGTGTACAAGGTTGTACAAGTGTGTACAAGGGTGTACAAGTGTGTACAAGGTTGTACAAGTGTGTACAAGGTTGTACAAGTGTGTACAAGGTTGTACAAGTGTGTACAAGCTTTTACAAGTGTGTACAAGGGTGTACAAGTGTGTACAAGTTTGTACAAGTTTGTACAAGGTTGTACAAGTGTGTACAAGGTTATACAATTGTGTACAAGGTTGTACAAGTGTGTACAAGGTTGTACAAGTGTGTACAAGCTTTTACAAGTGTGTACAAGGGTGTACAAGTGTGTACAAGTTTGTACAAGTTTGTACAAGGTTGTACAAGTGTGTACAAGGTTGTACAAGTGTGTACAAGGTTGTACAAGTGTGTACAAGGTTGTACAAGTGTGTACAAGGTTGTACAAGTGTGTACAAGGTTGTACAAGTGTGTACAAGTTTTTAAATTGTGTACATGGGTGTACAATTGTGTACAAGGCTGTACAAGTGTGTACAAGGTTGTACAAGTGTGTACAAGGTTGTAACAGGGGGTACAAGTTTGTACAAGTGTGTACAAGGTTGTACAAGTGTGTACAAGGGTGTACAGGTTTGTACAATGTTGTACAAGTGTACAAGTTTGTACAAGGTTGTACAAGTGTGTACAAGGGTGTACAAGTGTGTACAAGGGTGCACAAGTGTGTACAAGGGTGTACAATCGTGTACAAGCTTGTACAAGTGTGTACAAGGGTGTACAGGTTTGTACAAGGTTGTACAAATGTGTACAAGGGTGTACAAATGTGTACAAGGATGAAAAGGTTGTACAAGTTTGTACAAGTTTGTACAAGGTTGTACAAGTGTGTACAAGGTTGTACAAGTGTGTACAAGGTTGTACAAGTGTGTACAACTTGTACAAGTGTGTACAAGCTTGTACAAGTGTGTACAAGCTTGTACAAGTGTGTACAAGTGTGTACAAGGTTGTACAAGTGTGTACAAGGTTGTACAAGTTTGTACAAGGTTGTACAAGTGTGTACAAGTTTGTACAAGTGTGTACAAGCTTGTACAAGTGTGTACAAGGGTGTACAGGTTTGTACAAGGTTGTACAAGTGTGTACAAGGTTGTACAAGTGTGTACAAGGTTGTACAAGTGTGTACAAGGTTGTACAAGTGTGTACAAGGGTGTACAAGTGTGTACAAGGTTGTACAAGTTTTTACAAGGTTGTACAAGTGTGTACAAGGGTGTAAAATCGTGTACAAGGATGTACAAGTTTGTACAAGTGTGTACAAGGATGTACAAGTTTGTACAAGGGTGTACAAGTGTGTACGATAAGTAAAAGTGTGTACAAGGGTGTACAAGGTTGTACAAGTGTGTACAAGGTTGTACAATTGTGTACAAGGCTGTACAACTGTGTACAAGGTTGTACAAGTGTGTACAAGGTTGTACAATTATGTACAAGGCTGTACAACTGTGTACAAGGTTGTACAATTGTGTACAAGGATGTACAAGTGTGTACAAGGTTGTACAAGTGTGTACAAGGTTGTACAAGTGTGTACAAGGATGTAAAAGTTTGTACAAGGGTGTACAAGTGTGTACGATGTGTAAAAGTTTGTACAAGGGTGTACAAGGTTGTACAAGTGTGTACAAGGTTGTACAATTGTGTACAAGGCTGTACAATTTTGTACAAGGCTGTACAAGTGTGTACAAGGCTGTACAAGTGTGTACAAGGTTGTACAATTGTGTACAAGGCTGTACAATTGTGTACAAGGTTGTACAAGTGTGTACAAGGTTGTACAAGTGTGTACAAGGTTGTACAATTGTGTACAAGGCTGTACAAGTGTGTACAAGGTTGTACAAGTGTGTACAAGGTTGTACAAGTGTGTACAAGGTTGTACAATTGTGTGTCAGGTTGTACAAGTGTGTACAAGGTTGTACAAGTGTGTACAAGGGTGTAAAATCGTGTACAAGGATGTACAAGTTTGTACAAGTGTGTACAAGGATGTACAAGTTTGTACAAGGGTGTACAAGTGTGTACGATAAGTAAAAGTGTGTACAAGGGTGTACAAGGTTGTACAAGTGTGTACAAGGTTGTACAATTGTGTACAAGGCTGTACAACTGTGTACAAGGTTGTACAATTGTGTACAAGGATGTACAAGTGTGTACAAGGTTGTACAAGTGTGTACAAGGTTGTACAAGTGTGTACAAGGATGTACAAGTTTGTACAAGGGTGTACAAGTGTGTACGATGTGTAAAAGTTTGTACAAGGGTGTACAAGGTTGTACAAGTGTGTACAAGGTTGTACAATTGTGTACAAGGCTGTACAATTTTGTACAAGGCTGTACAAGTGTGTACAAGGCTGTACAAGTGTGTACAAGGTTGTACAATTGTGTACAAGGCTGTACAATTGTGTACAAGGTTGTACAAGTGTGTACAAGGTTGTACAAGTGTGTACAAGGTTGTACAATTGTGTACAAGGCTGTACAAGTGTGTACAAGGTTGTACAAGTGTGTACAAGGTTGTACAAGTGTGTACAAGGTTGTACAATTGTGTGTCAGGTTGTACAAGTGTGTACAAGGTTGTACAAGTGTGTACAAGGGTGTACAATCGTGTACAAGGATGTACAAGTTTGTACAAGTTTGTACAAGTTTGTACAAGGTTGTACAAGTGTGTACAAGGATGTACAAGTTTGTACAAGGGAGTACAAGTTTGTACAAGATTGTACAAGTGTGTACTGGGTTGTACAAGTGTGTACAAGATTGTATAAGTTTGTACAAGGTTGTACAAGTGTGTACAAGGGTGTACAAGTGTGTACAAATGTGTACAAGTTTTACAAGGTTGTACAAGTGTGTACAAGTTTGTACAAGTTGTGTACAAGGTTGTACATGTGTGTACAAGGGTGTACAAGTTTTTACAAGGCTGTACAAGTGTGTACAAGGTTGTACAAGGTTGTACAAGGCTGTACAAGTGTGTACAAGGTTGTACAAGGTTGTACAAGTGTGTACAAGGGTGTACAAGTTTTTACAAGGTTGTACAAGTGTGTACAAGGTTGTACAAGTGTGTACAAGGCTGTACAATTGTGTACAAGGTTGTACAAGTGTGTACAAGGTTGTACAAGTGTGTACAAGGTTGTACAATTGTGTACAAGGCTGTACAAGTGTGTACAAGGTTGTACAAGTGTGTACAAGGCTGTACAATTGTGTACAAGGTTGTACAATTGTGTACAAGGTTGTACAAGTGTGTACAAGGTTGTACAAGTGTGTACAAGGTTGTACAATTGTGTACAAGGCTGTACAAGTGTGTTCAAGGTTGTACAAGTGTGTACAAGGTTGTACAAGTGTGTACAAGGGTGTACAATTGTGTACAAGGATGTTCAAGTGTGTACAAGGTTGTACAAGTGTGTACAAGGATGTACAAGTTTGTACAAGGGCTGTACAAGTGTGTACGATGTGTAAAAGTTTGTACAAGGGTGTACAAGTTTGTACAAGTGTGTACAAGGTTGTACAATTGTGTACAAGGCTGTACAAGTGTTTACAAGGTTGTACAATTTTGTACAAGGCTGTACAAGTGTGTACAAGGTTGTACAAGTGTGTACAAGGCTGTACAAGTGTGTACAAGGTTGTACAATTGTGTACAAGGCTGTACAAGTGTGTACAAGGTTGTACAAGTGTGTACAAGGTTGTAAAAGTGTGTACAAGGTTGTACAATTGTGTACAAGGTTGTACAAGTGTGTACAAGGTTGTACAAGTGTGTACAAGGGTGTACAAGTGTGTACAAGGTTGTACAAGTGTGTACAAGGTTGTACAAGTGTGTACAAGCTTTTACAAGTGTGTACAAGGGTGTACAAGTGTGTACAAGTTTGTACAAGTTTGTACAAGGTTGTACAAGTGTGTACAAGGTTATACAATTGTGTACAAGGTTGTACAAGTGTGTACAAGGTTGTACAAGTGTGTACAAGCTTTTACAAGTGTGTACAAGGGTGTACAAGTGTGTACAAGTTTGTACAAGTTTGTACAAGGTTGTACAAGTGTGTACAAGGTTGTACAAGTGTGTACAAGGTTGTACAAGTGTGTACAAGGTTGTACAAGTGTGTACAAGGTTGTACAAGTGTGTACAAGTTTTTAAATTGTGTACATGGGTGTACAATTGTGTACAAGGCTGTACAAGTGTGTACAAGGTTGTACAAGTGTGTACAAGGTTGTAACAGGGGGTACAAGTTTGTACAAGTGTGTACAAGGTTGTACAAGTGTGTACAAGGGTGTACAGGTTTGTACAATGTTGTACAAGTGTACAAGTTTGTACAAGGTTGTACAAGTGTGTACAAGGGTGTACAAGTGTGTACAAGGGTGCACAAGTGTGTACAAGGGTGTACAATCGTGTACAAGCTTGTACAAGTGTGTACAAGGGTGTACAGGTTTGTACAAGGTTGTACAAATGTGTACAAGGGTGTACAAATGTGTACAAGGATGAAAAGGTTGTACAAGTTTGTACAAGTTTGTACAAGGTTGTACAAGTGTGTACAAGGTTGTACAAGTGTGTACAAGGTTGTACAAGTGTGTACAACTTGTACAAGTGTGTACAAGCTTGTACAAGTGTGTACAAGCTTGTACAAGTGTGTACAAGTGTGTACAAGGTTGTACAAGTGTGTACAAGGTTGTACAAGTTTGTACAAGGTTGTACAAGTGTGTACAAGTTTGTACAAGTGTGTACAAGCTTGTACAAGTGTGTACAAGGGTGTACAGGTTTGTACAAGGTTGTACAAGTGTGTACAAGGTTGTACAAGTGTGTACAAGGTTGTACAAGTGTGTACAAGGTTGTACAAGTGTGTACAAGGTTGTACAAGTGTGTACAAGGGTGTACAAGTGTGTACAAGGTTGTACAAGTGTGTACAAGGGTGTAAAATCGTGTACAAGGATGTACAAGTTTGTACAAGTGTGTACAAGGATGTACAAGTTTGTACAAGGGTGTACAAGTGTGTACGATAAGTAAAAGTGTGTACAAGGGTGTACAAGGTTGTACAAGTGTGTACAAGGTTGTACAATTGTGTACAAGGCTGTACAACTGTGTACAAGGTTGTACAAGTGTGTACAAGGTTGTACAATTATGTACAAGGCTGTACAACTGTGTACAAGGTTGTACAATTGTGTACAAGGATGTACAAGTGTGTACAAGGTTGTACAAGTGTGTACGATGTGTAAAAGTTTGTACAAGGGTGTACAAGGTTGTACAAGTGTGTACAAGGTTGTACAGTTGTGTACAAGGCTGTACAATTTTGTACAAGGCTGTACAAGTGTGTACAAGGCTGTACAAGTGTGTACAAGGTTGTACAATTGTGTACAAGGCTGTACAATTGTGTACAAGGTTGTACAAGTGTGTACAAGGTTGTACAAGTGTGTACAAGGTTGTACAATTGTGTACAAGGCTGTACAAGTGTGTACAAGGTTGTACAAGTGTGTACAAGGTTGTACAAGTGTGTACAAGGTTGTACAATTGTGTGTCAGGTTGTACAAGTGTGTACAAGGTTGTACAAGTGTGTACAAGGGTGTACAATCGTGTACAAGGATGTACAAGTTTGTACAAGTTTGTACAAGTTTGTACAAGGTTGTACAAGTGTGTACAAGGATGTACAAGTTTGTACAAGGGAGTACAAGTTTGTACAAGATTGTACAAGTGTGTACTGGGTTGTACAAGTGTGTACAAGATTGTATAAGTTTGTACAAGGTTGTACAAGTGTGTACAAGGGTGTACAAGTGTGTACAAATGTGTACAAGTTTTACAAGGTTGTACAAGTGTGTACAAGGTTGTACAAGTTGTGTACAAGGTTGTACATGTGTGTACAAGGGTGTACAAGTTTTTACAAGGCTGTACAAGTGTGTACAAGGTTGTACAAGGTTGTACAAGGCTGTACAAGTGTGTACAAGGTTGTACAAGGTTGTACAAGTGTGTACAAGGGTGTACAAGTTTTTACAAGGTTGTACAAGTGTGTACAAGGTTGTACAAGTGTGTACAAGGCTGTACAAGTGTGTACAAGGTTGTACAAGTGTGTACAAGGCTGTACAATGTGTACAAGGTTGTACAAGTGTGTACAAGGTTGTACAAGTGTGTACAAGGTTGTACAATTGTGTACAAGGCTGTACAAGTGTGTTCAAGGTTGTACAAGTGTGTACAAGGTTGTACAAGTGTGTACAAGGGTGTACAATTGTGTACAAGGATGTAAAAGTGTGTACAAGGTTGTACAAGTGTGTACAAGGATGTACAAGTTTGTACAAGGGCTGTACAAGTGTGTACGATGTGTAAAAGTTTGTACAAGGGTGTACAAGTTTGTACAAGTGTGTACAAGGTTGTACAATTGTGTACAAGGCTGTACAAGTGTGTACAAGGTTGTACAATTTTGTACAAGGCTGTACAAGTGTGTACAAGGTTGTACAAGTGTGTACAAGGCTCTACAATTGTGTACAAGGTTGTACAAGTGTGTACAAGGTTGTACAAGTGTGTACAAGGTTGTACAATTGTGTACAAGGCTGTACAAGTGTGTACAAGGTTGTACAATTGTGTACAAGGCTGTACAAGTGTGTAAAAGGTTGTACAAGTGTGTACAAGGTTGTACAAGTGTGTACAAGGTTGTACAAGTATGTACAAGGTTGTACAAGTGTGTACAAGGTTGTACAAGTGTGTACGAGGTTGTACAATTGTGTACAAGGTTGTACAAGTGTGTACAAGGTTGTACAATTGTGTACAAGGCTGTACAAGTGTGTACAAGGTTGTACAAGGTTGTACAAGTGTGTACAAGGGTGTACAAGTTTTAACAAGGTTGTACAAGTGTGTACAAGGTTGTACAAGTGTGTACAAGGCTGTACAATTGTGTACAAGGTTGTACAAGTGTGTACAAGGTTGTACAAGTGTGTACAAGGTTGTACAATTGTGTACAAGGCTGTACAAGTGTGTACAAGGCTGTACAAGTGTGTACAAGGTTGTACAAGTGTGTACAAGGGTGTACAATCGTGTACAAGGATGTACAAGTTTGTACAAGATTGTACAAGTGTGTACTGGGTTGTACAAGTGTGTACAAGATTGTATAAGTTTGTACAAGGTTGTACAAGTGTGTACAAGGGTGTACAAGTGTGTACAAATGTGTACAAGTGTGTACAGGGGTGTACAAGTTTGTACAAGGGTGTACAAGTTTTACAAGGTTGTACAAGTGTGTACAAGGTTGTACAAGTTGTGTACTGGGTTGTACAAGTGTGTACAAGATTGTATAAGTTTGTACAAGGTTGTACAAGTGTGTACAAGGGTGTACAAGTGTGTACAAATGTGTACAAGTGTGTACAGGGGTGTACAAGTTTGTACAAGGGTGTACAAGTTTTACAAGGTTGTACAAGTGTGTACAAGGTTGTACAAGTTGTGTACAAGGTTATACATGTGTGTACAAGGGTGTACAAGTGTGTACAAGGTTGTACAAGTGTGTACAAGCTTGTACAAGTGTGTACAAGGGTGTACAAGTGTGTACAAGGTTGTACAAGTTTTCACAAGGTTGTACAAGTGTGTACAAGGCGGTAAAATCGTGTACAAGGATGTACAAGTTTGTACAAGTTTGTACAAGGTTGTACAAGTGTGTACAAGGATGTACAAGTTTGTACAAGGGTGTACAAGTGTGTACGATAAGTAAAAGTGTGTACAAGGGTGTACAAGGTTGTACAAGTGTGTACAAGGTTGTACAATTGTGTACAAGGCTGTACAAGTGTGTACAAGGTTGTACAATTGTGTATAAGGCTGTACAAGTGTGTACAAGATTGTACAAGTGTGTACAAGGTTGTACAAGTGTGTACAAGGATGTACAAGTTTGTACAAGGATGTACAAGTGTGTACGATGTGTAAAAGTTTGTACAAGGGTGTACAAGGTTGTTCAAGTGTGTACAAGGTTGTACAATTGTGTACAAGGCTGTACAAGTGTGTACAAGGTTTTACAATTTTGTACAAGGCTGTACAAGTGTGTACAAGGTTGTACAAGTGTGTACAAGGCTGTACAATTGTGTACAAGGTTGTACAAGTGTGTACAAGGTTGTACAAGTGTGTACAAGGTTGTACAATTGTGTACAAGGCTGTACAAGTGTGTACAAGGTTGTACAAGTGTTTACAAGGTTGTACAAGTGTGTACAAGGTTGTACAAGTGTTTACAAGGTTGTACAAGTGTGTACAAGGTTGTACAAGTGTGTACAAGGTTGTACAAGTGTGTACAAGGTTGTACAATTGTGTATCAGGTTGTACAAGTGTGTACAAGGTTGTACAAGTGTGTACAAGGTTGTACTATCGTGTACAAGGATGTACAAGTTTGTACAAGTTTGTACAAGTTTGTACAAGTTTGTACAAGTTTGTACAAGGTTTTACAAGTGTGTACAAGGATGTACAAGTTTGTACAAGGGTGCACAAGTGTGTACAAGGGTGTACAACTTGTACCTTGTTCACACTTGTACAGCCTTGTACACAATTGTACAACCTTGTACACAGTTGTACAGCCTTGTACACAATTGTACAACCTTGTACACACTTGTACAACCTTGTACACCCTTGTACACACTTTTACTTATCGTAAACACTGGTACACCCTTGTACAAACTTGTACATCCTTGTACACACTTGTACAACCTTGTACAAACTTGTACAAACTTGTACATCCTTGTACACGATTTTACACCCTTGTACACACTTGTACAACCTTGTAAAAACTTGTACAACCTTGTACACACTTGTACACCCTTGTACACACTTGTAAAACCTTGTACACACTTGTACAACCTTGTACACACTTGTACAACCTTGTACACACTTGTACAACCTTGTACACACTTGTACAACCTTGTACACACTTGTACAACCTTGTACACACTTGTACAACCTTGTACACACTTGTACAACCTTGTACACACTTGTACAACCTTGTACACACTTGTAAAACCTTGTACACTCTTGTACAACCTTGTACACACTTGTACAACCTTGTACACACTTGTACAACCTTGTACAACCTTGTACAGACTTGTACAACCATGTAAAAACTTGTACAACCTTGTACACACTTGTACACCCTTGTACACACTTGTACAAGCTTGTACACACTTGTACAACCTTGTACACACTTGTACACCCTTGTACACACTTGTACAAGCTTGTACACACTTGTACAACCTTGTACACACTTGTACACCCTTGTACACACTTGTACAACCTTGTACAAACCTGTACACCCTTGTACACACTTGTACATGCTTGTACACACTTGTACAAGCTTGTATACACTTGTACACCTTTGTTCAAACTTGTGCACCCTTGTACACTTTTGTACACCCTTGTACACATTTGTACAACCTTGTACAAACTTGTACACACTTGTACAAACTTGTACACACTTGTACAACCTTGTACAAACTTGTACAACCTTGTACACACTTGTACAAGCTTGTACACACTTGTACAAGTTGTACACACTTGTACAACCTTGTACACACTTGTACAACCTTGTACACACTTGTACAACCTTGTACACACTTGTACAACCTTGTACACAATTGTAAAACCTTGTACACACTTGTACAACCTTTTACAAACTTGTACACACCTGTACAAACTTTTACATCCTTGTACACATTTGTACACTCTTGTACACACTTGTACAACCTTGTACAACCTTGTACAAACCTGTACACCCTTGTACACACTTGTACAAGCTTGTACACGATTGTACACCCTTGTACACACTTGTGCACCCTTGTACAAACTTGTACATCCTTGTACACACTTGTACAACCTTGTACAAACTTGTACAAACTTGTACAAACTTGTACAAACTTGTACATCCTTGTACACGATTGTACACCCTTGTACACACTTGTACAACCTTGTACACACTTGTACAACCTGATACACAATTGTACAACCTTGTACACACTTGTACAACCTTGTACACACTTGTACAACCTTGTACACACTTGTACAACCTTGTACACACTTGTACAACCTTGTACACACTTGTACAACCTTGTACACACTTGTACAGCCTTGTACACAATTGTACAACCTTGTACACACTTGTACAACCTTGAAAACACTTGTACAACCTTGTACACAATTGTACAGCCTTGTACACACTTGTACAACCTTGTACACACTTGTACAGCCTTGTACAAAATTGTACAACCTTGTACACACTTGTACAGCCTTGTACACAATTGTACAACCTTGTACACACTTGTACAACCTTGTACACCCTTGTACAAACTTTTACACATCGTACACACTTGTACACCCTTGTACAAACTTGTACATCCTTGTACACACTTGTACAACCTTGTACACACTTGTACAATCTTGTACACACTTGTACAGCCTTGTACACAATTGTACAATCTTGTACACACTTGTACAGCCTTGTACACAATTGTACAACCTTGTACACACTTGTACAACCTTGTACACCCTTGTACACACTTTTACTTATCGTACACATTTGTACAACCTTGTACAAACTTGTACACACTTGTACAAACTTGTACACACTTGTACAACCTTGTACAAACTTGTACAACCTTGTACACACTTGTACAAGCTTGTACACACTTGTACAAGTTGTACACACTTGTACAACCTTGTACACACTTGTACAACCTTGAACACACTTGTACAACCTTGTACACAATTGTAAAACCTTGTACACACTTGTACAACCTTGTACAAACTTGTACAAACTTGTACAAACTTTTACATCCTTGTACACATTTGTACACCCTTGTACACACTTGTACAACCTTGTACAACCTTGTACAAACCTGTACACCCTTGTACACACTTGTACAAGCTTGTACACGATTGTACACCCTTGTACACACTTGTGCACCCTTGTACAAACTTGTACATCCTTGTACACACTTGTACAAACTTGTACAAACTTGTACAAACTTGTACAAACTTGTACAACCTTGTACACGATTGTACACCCTTGTACACACTTGTAAAACCTTGTACACACTTGTACAACCTGATACACAATTGTACAACCTTGTACACACTTGTACAACCTTGTACACACTTGTACAACCTTGTACACACTTGTACAACCTTGTACACACTTGTACAACCTTGTACACACTTGTACAGCCTTGTACACAATTGTACAACCTTGTACACACTTGTACAACCTTGTACACACTTGTACAACCTTGTACACAATTGTACAGCCTTGTACACACTTGTACAACCTTGTACACACTTGTACAGCCTTGTACACAATTGTACAACCTTGTACACACTTGTACACATTTGTACACCCTTGTACAAACTTTTACACATCGTACACACTTGTACACCCTTGTACAAACTTGTACAACCTTGTACACACTTGTACAACCTTGTACACAATTGTACAGCCTTATACACACTTGTACAGAATTGTACACACTTGTACAGCCTTGTACAAAATTGTACAACCTTGTACACACTTGTACAGCCTTGTACACAATTGTACAACCTTGTACACACTTGTACAACCTTGTACACCCTTGTACAAACTTTTACACATCGTACACACTTGTACACCCTTGTACAAACTTGTACATCCTTGTACACACTTGTACAACCTTGTACACACTTGTACAATCTTGTACACACTTGTACAGCCTTGTACACAATTGTACAACCTTGTACACACATTTGTACAACCTTGTACACACATTTGTACAGCATTGTACACAATTGTACAACCTTGTACACACTTGTACAACCTTGTACACCTTTGTACACACTTTTACTTATCGTACACATTTGTACAACCTTGTACAAACTTGTACACACTTGTACAACCTTGTACAAACTTGTACAACCTTGTACACACTTGTACAAGCTTGTACACACTTGTACAAGTTGTACACACTTGTACAACCTTGTACACATTTGTACAACCTTGTACACACTTGTACAACCTTGTACACAATTGTAAAACCTTGTACACACTTGTACAAACTTGTACACAATTGTACAACCTTGTACACACTTGTACAACCTGACACACAATTGTACAACCTTGTACACACTTGTACAGACTTGTACAAACTTGTACAACCTTGGACACACTTGTACAACCTTGTACACACTTGTACAACCTTGTACACACTTGTACAACCTTGTACACACTTGTACAGCCTTGTACACAATTGTACAACCTTGTACACACTTGTACAACCTTGTACACACTTGTACAACCTTGTACACAATTGTACAGCCTTGTACACAATTGTACAACCTTGTACACACTTGTACAGCCTTGTACAAAATTGTACAGCCTTGTACACAATTGTACAACCTTGTACACACTTGTACAACCTTGTACACCCTTGTACAAACTTTTACACATCGTACACACTTGTACACCCTTGTACAAACTTGTACATCCTTGTACACACTTGTACAACCTTGTACACACTTGTACAACCTTGTACACACTTGTACAGCCTTGTACACAATTGTACAACCTTGTACACAGTTGTACAGCCTTGTACACAATTGTACAACCTTGTACATACTTGTACAACCTTGTACACCCTTGTACAAACTTTTACACATCGTACACACTTGTACACCCTTGTACAAACTTGTACATCCTTGTACACACTTGTACAACCTTGTACACACTTGTACAACCTTGTACACACTTGTACAGCCTTGTACACAATTGTACAACCTTGTACACACTTGTACAACCTTGTACACACTTGTACAGCCTTGTACACACTTGTACAGCCTTGTACAAAATTGTACAGCCTTGTACACAATTGTACAACCTTGTACACACTTGTACAACCTTGTACACCCTTGTACAAACTTTAACACATCGTACACACTTGTACACCCTTGTACAAACTTGTACATCCTTGTACACACTTGTACAACCTTGTACACACTTGTACAACCTTGTACACACTTGTACAGCCTTGTACACAATTGTACAACCTTGTACACAGTTGTACAGCCTTGTACACAATTGTACAACCTTGTACACACTTGTACAACCTTGTACACCCTTGTACACACTTTTACTTATCGTACAGACTTGTACACCCTTGTACAAACTTGTACATCCTTGTACACACTTGTACAACCTTGTACAAACTTGTACAAACTTGTACATCCTTGTACACGATTTTACACCCTTGTACACACTTGTACAACCTTGTACACACTTGTACAACCTTGTACACACTTGTACAGCCTTGTACACAATTGTACAACCTTGTACACACTTGTACAGCCTTGTACACACTTGTACAGCCTTGTACAAAATTGTACAGCCTTGTACACAATTGTACAACCTTGTACACACTTGTACAACCTTGTACACCCTTGTACAAACTTTTACACATCGTACACACTTGTACACCCTTGTACAAACTTGTACATCCTTGTACACACTTGTACAACCTTGTACACACTTGTACAACCTTGTACACACTTGTACAGCCTTGTACACAATTGTACAACCTTGTACACAGTTGTACAGCCTTGTACACAATTGTACAACCTTGTACACACTTGTACAACCTTGTACACCCTTGTACACACTTTTACTTATCGTAAACACTTGTACACCCTTGTACAAACTTGTACATCCTTGTACACACTTGTACAACCTTGTACAAACTTGTACAAACTTGTACATCCTTGTACACGATTTTACACCCTTGTACACACATGTACAACCTTGTAAAAACTTGTACAACCTTGTACACACTTGTACACCCTTGTACACACTTGTACAACCTTGTACACAATTGTACAATCTTGTACACACTTGTACAACCTTGTACACACTTGTACAACCTTGTACACACTTGTACAACCTTGTACACACTTGTACAACCTTGTACACACTTGTACAACCTTGTACACACTTGTACAACCTTGTACACACTTGTAAAACCTTGTACACTCTTGTACAACCTTGTACACACTTGTACAACCTTGTACACACTTGTACAACCTTGTACAACCTTGTACACACTTGTACAACCATGTAAAAACTTGTACAAAATTGTACACACTTGTACACCCTTGTACACACTTGTACAAGCTTGTACACACTTGTACAACCTTGTACACACTTGTACACCCTTGTACACACTTGTACAAGCTTGTACACACTTGTACAACCTTGTACACACTTGTACACCCTTGTACACACTTGTACAACCTTGTACAAACCTGTACACCCTTGTACACACTTGTACATGCTTGTACACACTTGTACAAGCTTGTATACACTTGTACACCTTTGTTCAAACTTGTGCACCCTTGTACACTTTTGTACACCCTTGTACACATTTGTACAACCTTGTACAAACTTGTACACACTTGTACAAACTTGTACACACTTGTACAACCTTGTACAAACTTGTACAACCTTGTACACACTTGTACAAGCTTGTACACACTTGTACAAGTTGTACACACTTGTACAACCTTGTACACACTTGTACAACCTTGTACACACTTGTACAACCTTGTACACACTTGTACAACCTTGTACACAATTGTAAAACCTTGTACACACTTGTACAACCTTTTACAAACTTGTACACACCTGTACAAACTTTTACATCCTTGTACACATTTGTACACTCTTGTACACACTTGTACAACCTTGTACAACCTTGTACAAACCTGTACACCCTTGTACACACTTGTACAAGCTTGTACACGATTGTACACCCTTGTACACACTTGTGCACCCTTGTACAAACTTGTACATCCTTGTACACACTTGTACAACCTTGTACAAACTTGTACAAACTTGTACAAACTTGTACAAACTTGTACATCCTTGTACACGATTGTACACCCTTGTACACACTTGTACAACCTTGTACACACTTGTACAACCTGATACACAATTGTACAACCTTGTACACACTTGTACAACCTTGTACACACTTGTACAGCCTTGTACACACTTGTACAACCTTGTACACACTTGTACAGCCTTGTACAAAATTGTACAACCTTGTACACACTTGTACAGCCTTGTACACAATTTTACAACCTTGTACACACTTGTACAACCTTGTACACCCTTGTACAAACTTTTACACATCGTACACACTTGTACACCCTTGTACAAACTTGTACATCCTTGTACACACTTGTACAACCTTGTACACACTTGTACAATCTTGTACACACTTGTACAGCCTTGTACACAATTGTACAACCTTGTACACACTTGTACAGCCTTGTACACAATTGTACAACCTTGTACACACTTGTACAACCTTGTACACCCTTGTACACACTTTTACTTATCGTACACATTTGTACAACCTTGTACAAACTTGTACACACTTGTACAAACTTGTACACACTTGTACAACCTTGTACAAACTTGTACAACCTTGTACACACTTGTACAAGCTTGTACACACTTGTACAAGTTGTACACACTTGTACAACCTTGTACACACTTGTACAACCTTGTACACACTTGTACAACCTTGTACACAATTGTAAAACCTTGTACACACTTGTACAACCTTGTACAAACTTGTACAAACTTGTACAAACTTTTACATCCTTGTACACATTTGTACACCCTTGTACACACTTGTACAACCTTGTACAACCTTGTACAAACCTGTACACCCTTGTACACACTTGTACAAGCTTGTACACGATTGTACACCCTTGTACACACTTGTGCAGCCTTGTACAAACTTGTACATCCTTGTACACACTTGTACAACCTTGTACAAACTTGTACAAACTTGTACAAACTTGTACAAACTTGTACATCCTTGTACACGATTGTACACCCTTGTACACACTTGTAAAACCTTGTACACACTTGTACAACCTGATACACAATTGTACAACCTTGTACACACTTGTACAACCTTGTACACACTTGTACAACCTTGTACACACTTGTACAACCTTGTACACACTTGTACAACCTTGTACACACTTGTACAGCCTTGTACACAATTGTACAACCTTGTACACACTTGTACAACCTTGTACACACTTGTACAACCTTGTACACAATTGTACAGCCTTGTACACACTTGTACAACCTTGTACACACTTGTACAGCCTTGTACACAATTGTACAACCTTGTACACACTTGTACAACCTTGTACACCCTTGTACAAACTTGTACACATCGTACACACTTGTACACCCTTGTACAAACTTGTACATCCTTGTACACGATTGTACACCCTTGTACACACTTGTAAAACCTTGTACACACTTGTACAACCTGATACACAATTGTACAACCTTGTACACACTTGTACAACCTTGTACAAACTTGTACATCCTTGTACACACTTGTACAACCTTGTACACACTTGTACAACCTTGTACACACTTGTACAGCCTTGTACACAATTTTACAACCTTGTACACAGTTGTACAGCCTTGTACACAATTGTACAACCTTGTACACACTTGTACAACCTTGTACACCCTTGTACACACTTTTACTTATCGTACAGACTTGTACACCCTTGTACAAACTTGTACATCCTTGTACACACTTGTACAACCTTGTACAAACTTGTACAAACTTGTACATCCTTGTACACGATTTTACACCCTTGTACACACTTGTACAACCTTGTACACACTTGTACAACCTTGTACACACTTGTACAGCCTTGTACACAATTGTACAACCTTGTACACACTTGTACAACCTTGTACACACTTGTACAACCTTGTACACAATTGTACAGCCTTGTACACAATTGTACAACCTTGTACACACTTGTACAGCCTTGTACACACTTGTACAGCCTTGTACAAAATTGTACAGCCTTGTACACAATTGTACAACCTTGTACACACTTGTACAACCTTGTACACCCTTGTACAAACTTTTACACATCGTACACACTTGTACACCCTTGTACAAACTTGTACATCCTTGTACACACTTGTACAACCTTGTACACACTTGTACAACCTTGTACACACTTGTACAGCCTTGTACACAATTGTACAACCTTGTACACAGTTGTACAGCCTTGTACACAATTGTACAACCTTGTACACACTTGTACAACCTTGTACACCCTTGTACACACTTTTACTTATCGTAAACACTTGTACACCCTTGTACAAACTTGTACATCCTTGTACACACTTGTACAACCTTGTACAAACTTGTACAAACTTGTACATCCTTGTACACGATTTTACACCCTTGTACACACATGTACAACCTTGTAAAAACTTGTACAACCTTGTACACACTTGTACACCCTTGTACACACTTGTACAACCTTGTACACAATTGTACAATCTTGTACACACTTGTACAACCTTGTACACACTTGTACAACCTTGTACACACTTGTACAACCTTGTACACACTTGTACAACCTTGTACACACTTGTACAACCTTGTACACACTTGTACAACCTTGTACACACTTGTAAAACCTTGTACACTCTTGTACAACCTTGTACACACTTGTACAACCTTGTACACACTTGTACAACCTTGTACAACCTTGTACACACTTGTACAACCATGTAAAAACTTGTACAAAATTGTACACACTTGTACACCCTTGTACACACTTGTACAAGCTTGTACACACTTGTACAACCTTGTACACACTTGTACACCCTTGTACACACTTGTACAAGCTTGTACACACTTGTACAAGCTTGTACACACTTGTACAACCTTGTACACACTTGTACACCCTTGTACACACTTGTACAACCTTGTACAAACCTGTACACCCTTGTACACACTTGTACATGCTTGTACACACTTGTACAAGCTTGTATACACTTGTACACCTTTGTTCAAACTTGTGCACCCTTGTACACTTTTGTACACCCTTGTACACATTTGTACAACCTTGTACAAACTTGTACACACTTGTACAAACTTGTACACACTTGTACAACCTTGTACAAACTTGTACAACCTTGTACACACTTGTACAAGCTTGTACACACTTGTACAAGTTGTACACACTTGTACAACCTTGTACACACTTGTACAACCTTGTACACACTTGTACAACCTTGTACACACTTGTACAACCTTGTACACAATTGTAAAACCTTGTACACACTTGTACAACCTTTTACACACTTGTACAACCTTGTACACAATTGTACAGCCTTGTACACAATTGTACAACCTTGTACACACTTGTACAGCCTTGTACACACTTGTACAGCCTTGTACAAAATTGTACAGCCTTGTACACAATTGTACAACCTTGTACACACTTGTACAACCTTGTACACCCTTGTACAAACTTTTACACATCGTACACACTTGTACACCCTTGTACAAACTTGTACATCCTTGTACACACTTGTACAACCTTGTACACACTTGTACAACCTTGTACACACTTGTACAGCCTTGTACACAATTGTACAACCTTGTACACAGTTGTACAGCCTTGTACACAATTGTACAACCTTGTACACACTTGTACAACCTTGTACACCCTTGTACACACTTTTACTTATCGTAAACACTTGTACACCCTTGTACAAACTTGTACATCCTTGTACACACTTGTACAACCTTGTACAAACTTGTACAAACTTGTACATCCTTGTACACGATTTTACACCCTTGTACACACATGTACAACCTTGTAAAAACTTGTACAACCTTGTACACACTTGTACACCCTTGTACACACTTGTACAACCTTGTACACAATTGTACAATCTTGTACACACTTGTACAACCTTGTACACACTTGTACAACCTTGTACACACTTGTACAACCTTGTACACACTTGTACAACCTTGTACACACTTGTACAACCTTGTACACACTTGTACAACCTTGTACACACTTGTAAAACCTTGTACACTCTTGTACAACCTTGTACACACTTGTACAACCTTGTACACACTTGTACAACCTTGTACAACCTTGTACACACTTGTACAACCATGTAAAAACTTGTACAAAATTGTACACACTTGTACACCCTTGTACACACTTGTACAAGCTTGTACACACTTGTACAACCTTGTACACACTTGTACACCCTTGTACACACTTGTACAAGCTTGTACACACTTGTACAACCTTGTACACACTTGTACACCCTTGTACACACTTGTACAAACTTGTACAAACCTGTACACCCTTGTACACACTTGTACATGCTTGTACACACTTGTACAAGCTTGTATACACTTGTACACCTTTGTTCAAACTTGTGCACCCTTGTACACTTTTGTACACCCTTGTACACATTTGTACAACCTTGTACAAACTTGTACACACTTGTACAAACTTGTACACACTTGTACAACCTTGTACAAACTTGTACAACCTTGTACACACTTGTACAAGCTTGTACACACTTGTACAAGTTGTACACACTTGTACAACCTTGTACACACTTGTACAACCTTGTACACACTTGTACAACCTTGTACACACTTGTACAACCTTGTACACAATTGTAAAACCTTGTACACACTTGTACAACCTTTTACAAACTTGTACACACCTGTACAAACTTTTACATCCTTGTACACATTTGTACACTCTTGTACACACTTGTACAACCTTGTACAACCTTGTACAAACCTGTACACCCTTGTACACACTTGTACAAGCTTGTACACGATTGTACACCCTTGTACACACTTGTGCACCCTTGTACAAACTTGTACATCCTTGTACACACTTGTACAACCTTGTACAAACTTGTACAAACTTGTACAAACTTGTACAAACTTGTACAAACTTGTACATCCTTGTACACGATTGTACACCCTTGTACACACTTGTACAACCTTGTACACACTTGTACAACCTGATACACAATTGTACAACCTTGTACACACTTGTACAACCTTGTACACACTTGTACAGCCTTGTACACACTTGTACAACCTTGTACACACTTGTACAGCCTTGTACAAAATTGTACAACCTTGTACACACTTGTACAGCCTTGTACACAATTTTACAACCTTGTACACACTTGTACAACCTTGTACACCCTTGTACAAACTTTTACACATCGTACACACTTGTACACCCTTGTACAAACTTGTACATCCTTGTACACACTTGTACAACCTTGTACACACTTGTACAATCTTGTACACACTTGTACAGCCTTGTACACAATTGTACAACCTTGTACACACTTGTACAGCCTTGTACACAATTGTACAACCTTGTACACACTTGTACAACCTTGTACACCCTTGTACACACTTTTACTTATCGTACACATTTGTACAACCTTGTACAAACTTGTACACACTTGTACAAACTTGTACACACTTGTACAACCTTGTACAAACTTGTACAACCTTGTACACACTTGTACAAGATTGTACACACTTGTACAAGTTGTACACACTTGTACAACCTTGTACACACTTGTACAACCTTGTACACACTTGTACAACCTTGTACACAATTGTAAAACCTTGTACACACTTGTACAACCTTGTACAAACTTGTACAAACTTGTACAAACTTTTACATCCTTGTACACATTTGTACACCCTTGTACACACTTGTACAACCTTGTACAACCTTGTACAAACCTGTACACCCTTGTACACACTTGTACAAGCTTGTACACGATTGTACACCCTTGTACACACTTGTGCACCCTTGTACAAACTTGTACATCCTTGTACACACTTGTACAACCTTGTACAAACTTGTACAAACTTGTACAAACTTGTACAAACTTGTACATCCTTGTACACGATTGTACACCCTTGTACACACTTGTAAAACCTTGTACACACTTGTACAACCTGATACACAATTGTACAACCTTGTACACACTTGTACAACCTTGTACACACTTGTACAACCTTGTACACACTTGTACAACCTTGTACACACTTGTACAACCTTGTACACACTTGTACAGCCTTGTACACAATTGTACAACCTTGTACACACTTGTACAACCTTGTACACACTTGTACAACCGTGTACACAATTGTACAGCCTTGTACACACTTGTACAACCTTGTACACACTTGTACAGCCTTGTACACAATTGTACAACCTTGTACACACTTGTACAACCTTGTACACCCTTGTACAAACTTGTACACATCGTACACACTTGTACACCCTTGTACAAACTTGTACAACCTTGTACACACTTGTACAACCTTGTACACAATTGTACAGCCTTGTACACACTTGTACAGACTTGTACACACTTGTACAGCCTTGTACAAAATTGTACAACCTTGTACACACTTGTACAGCCTTGTACACAATTGTACAACCTTGTACACACTTGTACAACCTTGTACACCCTTGTACAAACTTTTACACATCGTACACACTTGTACACAATTGTACAAACTTGTACATCCTTGTACACACTTGTACAACCTTGTACACACTTGTACAATCTTGTACACACTTGTACAGCCTTGTACACAATTGTACAACCTTGTAGACACTTGTACAGCCTTGTACACAATTGTACAACCTTGTACACACTTGTACAACCTTGTACACCTTTGTACACACTTTTACTTATCGTACACATTTGTACAACCTTGTACAAACTTGTACACACTTGTACAACCTTGTACAAACTTGTACAACCTTGTACACACTTGTACAAGCTTGTACACACTTGTACAAGTTGTACACACTTGTACAACCTTGTACACACTTGTACAACCTTGTACACTACTTGTACAACCTTGTACACAATTGTAAAACCTTGTACACACTTGTACAACCTTGTACAAACTTGTACACACTTGTACAAACTTTTACATCCTTGTACACATTTGTACACCCTTGTACACACTTGTACAACCTTGTTCAACCTTGTACAAACCTGTACACCCTTGTACACACTTGTACAAGCTTGTACACGATTGTACAGCCTTGTACACACTTGTGCACCCTTGTACAAACTTGTACATCCTTGTACACACTTGTACAACCTTGTACAAACTTGTACAAACTTGTACAAACTTGTACAAACTTGTACAAACTTGTACATCCTTGTACACGATTGTACACCCTTGTACACACTTGTACAACCTTGTACACACTTGTACAACCTGATACACAATTGTACAACCTTGTACACACTTGTACAACCTTGTACACACTTGTACAACCTTGTACACACTTGTACAGCCTTGTACACAATTGTACAACCTTGTACACACTTGTACAACCTTGTACACACTTGTACAACCTTGTACACAATTGTACAGCCTTGTACACACTTGTACAACCTTGTACACACTTGTACAGCCTTGTACAAAATTGTACAACCTTGTACACACTTGTACAGCCTTGTACACAATTGTACAACCTTGTACACACTTGTACAACCTTGTACACATTTGTACAAATTTTTACACATCGTACACACTTGTACACCCTTGTACAAACTTGTACATCCTTGTACAAACTTGTACAACCTTGTACAAACCTGTACACCCTTGTACACACTTGTACAAGCTTGTACACGATTGTACACCCTTGTACACACTTGTGCACCCTTGTACAAACTTGTACATCCTTGTACACACTTGTACAACCTTGTACAAACTTGTACAAACTTGTACAAACTTGTACAAACTTGTACATCCTTGTACACGATTGTACACCCTTGTACACACTTGTAAAACCTTGTACACACTTGTACAACCTGATACACAATTGTACAACCTTGTACACACTTGTACAACCTTGTACACACTTGTACAACCTTGTACACACTTGTACAACCTTGTACACACTTGTACAACCTTGTACACACTTGTACAGCCTTGTACACAATTGTACAACCTTGTACACACTTGTACAACCTTGTACACACTTGTACAACCTTGTACACAATTGTACAGCCTTGTACACACTTGTACAACCTTGTACACACTTGTACAGCCTTGTACACAATTGTACAACCTTGTACACACTTGTACAACCTTGTACACCCTTGTACAAACTTTTACACATCGTACACACTTGTACACCCTTGTACAAACTTGTACAACCTTGTACACACTTGTACAACCTTGTACACAATTGTACAGCCTTGTACACACTTGTACAGACTTGTACACACTTGTACAGCCTTGTACAAAATTGTACAACCTTGTACACACTTGTACAGCCTTGTACACAATTGTACAACCTTGTACACACTTGTACAACCTTGTACACCCTTGTACAAACTTTTACACATCGTACACACTTGTACACCATTGTACAAACTTGTACATCCTTGTACACACTTGTACAACCTTGTACACACTTGTACAATCTTGTACACACTTGTACAGCCTTGTACACAATTGTACAACCTTGTACACACTTGTACAGCCTTGTACACAATTGTACAACCTTGTACACACTTGTACAACCTTGTACACCTTTGTACACACTTTTACTTATCGTACACATTTGTACAACCTTGTACAAACTTGTACACACTTGTACAACCTTGTACAAACTTGTACAACCTTGTACACACTTGTACAAGCTTGTACACACTTGTACAAGTTGTGCACACTTGTACAACCTTGTACACACTTGTACAACCTTGTACACACTTGTACAACCTTGTACACAATTGTAAAACCTTGTACACACTTGTACAACCTTGTACAAACTTGTACACACTTGTACAAACTTTTACATCCTTGTACACATTTGTACACCCTTGTACACACTTGTACAACCTTGTTCAACCTTGTACAAACCTGTACATCCTTGTACACACTTGTACAAGCTTGTACACGATTGTACAGCCTTGTACACACTTGTGCACCCTTGTACAAACTTGTACATCCTTGTACACACTTGTACAACCTTGTACAAACTTGTACAAACTTGTACAAACTTGTACATCCTTGTACACGATTGTACACCCTTGTACACACTTGTACAACCTTGTACACACTTGTACAACCTGATACACAATTGTACAACCTTGTACACACTTGTACAACCTTGTACACACTTGTACAACCTTGTACACACTTGTACAGCCTTGTACACAATTGTACAACCTTGTACACACTTGTACAACCTTGTACACACTTGTACAACCTTGTACACAATTGTACAGCCTTGTACACACTTGTACAACCTTGTACACACTTGTACAGCCTTGTACAAAATTGTACAACCTTGTACACACTTGTACAGCCTTGTACACAATTGTACAACCTTGTACACACTTGTACAACCTTGTACACCCTTGTACAAACTTTTACACATCGTACACACTTGTACACCCTTGTACAAACTTGTACATCCTTGTACAAACTTGTACAACCTTGTACACACTTGTACAATTTTGTACACACTTGTACAGCCTTGTACACACTTGTACAACCTTGTACACCCTTGTACAAACTTTTACACATCGTACACACTTGTACACCCTTGTACAAACTTGTACATCCTTGTACACACTTGTACAACCTTGTACACACTTGTACAATCTTGTACACACTTGTACAGCCTTGTACACAATTGTACAACCTTGTACACACTTGTACAGCCTTGTACACAATTGTACAACCTTGTACACACTTGTACAACCTTGTACACCCTTGTACACACTTTTACTTATCGTACACACTTGTACACCCTTGTACAAACTTGTACATCCTTGTACACACTTGTACAACCTTGTACAAACTTGTACAAACTTTTACATCCTTGTACACGATTTTACACCCTTGTACACACTTGTACAACCTTGTAAAAACTTGTACAACCTTGTACACACTTGTACACCCTTGTACACACTTGTACAAGCTTGTACACACTTGTACAACCTTGTACACACTTGTACACCCTTGTACACACATGTATAACCTTGTACACAACTTGTACAACCTTGTACACACTTGTACAACCTTGTAAAACTTGTACACCCTTGTACAAACTTGTACACCCCTGTACACACTTGTACACATTTGTACACACTTGTACACCCTTATACACACTTGTACAACCTTGTACAAACCTATACAATCTTGTACACACTTGTACAACCCAGTACACAACTTGTACAACCTTGTACACACTTGTACAACCTTGTAAAACTTGTACACCCTTGTACAAAGTTTTACACCCCTGTACACACTTGTACACATTTGTACACACTTGTACACCCTTGTACACACTTGTACAACCTTGTACAAACTTATACAATCTTGTACACACTTGTACAACCCAGTACACACTTGTACAATCTTGTACAAACTTGTACATCCTTGTACACGATTGTACACCCTTGTACACACTTGTACAACCTTGTACACACTTGCACAACTTTGTACACACTTGTACAGTCTTGTACACAATTGTACAACCTTGTACACACTTGTACAACCTTGTACACACTTGTACAACCTTGTACACAATTGTACAGCCTTGTACACACTTGTACAACCTTGTACACACTTGTACAGCCTTGTACACAATTGTACAACCTTGTACACACTTGTACAACCTTGTACACACTTGTACAACCTTGTACACAATTGTACAGCCTTGTACACACTTGTACAACCTTGTACACACTTGTACAACCTTGTAAAAACTTGTACACCCTTGTACACACTTGTACATCCTTGTACAACCTTGTACACACTTGTACAGCCTTGTACACAATTGTACAACCTTGTACACACTTGTACAACCTTGTACACAATTGTACAACCTCGTACACACTTGTACAACCTTGTACACACTTGTACAACCTTGTACACACTTGTAAAACCTTGTACACACTTGTACAACCTTGTACACACTTGTACAACCTTGTACACACTTGTACAACCTTTTACACACTTGTACAGCCTTGTACACAATTGTACAACCTTGTACACACTTGTACAAACTTGTACACAATTGTACAACCTTGTACACACTTGTACAACCTTGTACACTCTTGTACACACTTTTGCTTATCGTACACACTTTTACACCCTTGTAAAAACTTGTACATCCTTGTACACACTTGTACAACCTTGTACAAACTTGTACAAACTTGTACAAACTTGTACAAACTTGTACATCCTTGTACACGATTGTACACCCTTGTACACACTTGTAAAACCTTGTACACACTTGTACAACCTGATACACAATTGTACAACCTTGTACACACTTGTACAACCTTGTACACACTTGTACAACCTTGTACACACTTGTACAACCTTGTACACACTTGTACAACCTTGTACACACTTGTACAGCCTTGTACACAATTGTACAACCTTGTACACACTTGTACAACCTTGTACACACTTGTACAACCTTGTACACACTTGTACAACCTTGTACACAATTGTACAGCCTTGTACACACTTGTACAACCTTGTACACACTTGTACAGCCTTGTACACAATTGTACAACCTTGTACACACTTGTACAACCTTGTACACCCTTGTACAAACTTTTACACATCGTACACACTTGTACACCCTTGTACAAACTTGTACAACCTTGTACACACTTGTACAACCTTGTACACAATTGTACAGCCTTGTACACACTTGTACAGACTTGTACACACTTGTACAGCCTTGTACAAAATTGTACAACCTTGTACACACTTGTACAGCCTTGTACACAATTGTACAACCTTGTACACACTTGTACAACCTTGTACACCCTTGTACAAACTTTTACACATCGTACACACTTGTACACCCTTGTACAAACTTGTACATCCTTGTACACACTTGTACAACCTTGTACACACTTGTACAATCTTGTACACACTTGTACAGCCTTGTACACAATTGTACAACCTTGTACACACTTGTACAGCCTTGTACACAATTGTACAACCTTGTACACACTTGTACAACCTTGTACACCTTTGTACACACTTTTACTTATCGTACACATTTGTACAACCTTGTACAAACTTGTACACACTTGTACAACCTTGTACAAACTTGTACAACCTTGTACACACTTGTACAAGCTTGTACACACTTGTACAAGTTGTGCACACTTGTACAACCTTGTACACACTTGTACAACCTTGTACACACTTGTACAACCTTGTACACAATTGTAAAACCTTGTACACACTTGTACAACCTTGTACAAACTTGTACACACTTGTACAAACTTTTACATCCTTGTACACATTTGTACACCCTTGTACACACTTGTACAACCTTGTTCAACCTTGTACAAACCTGTACATCCTTGTACACACTTGTACAAGCTTGTACACGATTGTACAGCCTTGTACACACTTGTGCACCCTTGTACAAACTTGTACATCCTTGTACACACTTGTACAACCTTGTACAAACTTGTACAAACTTGTACAAACTTGTACAAACTTGTACATCCTTGTACACGATTGTACACCCTTGTACACACTTGTACAACCTTGTACACACTTGTACAACCTGATACACAATTGTACAACCTTGTACACACTTGTACAACCTTGTACACACTTGTACAACCTTGTACACACTTGTACAGCCTTGTACACAATTGTACAACCTTGTACACACTTGTACAACCTTGTACACACTTGTACAACCTTGTACACAATTGTACAGCCTTGTACACACTTGTACAACCTTGTACACACTTGTACAGCCTTGTACAAAATTGTACAACCTTGTACACACTTGTACAGCCTTGTACACAATTGTACAACCTTGTACACACTTGTACAACCTTGTACACCCTTGTACAAACTTTTACACATCGTACACACTTGTACACCCTTGTACAAACTTGTACATCCTTGTACAAACTTGTACAACCTTGTACACACTTGTACAATTTTGTACACACTTGTACAGCCTTGTACACACTTGTACAACCTTGTACACCCTTGTACAAACTTTTACACATCGTACACACTTGTACACCCTTGTACAAACTTGTACATCCTTGTACACACTTGTACAACCTTGTACACACTTGTACAATCTTGTACACACTTGTACAGCCTTGTACACAATTGTACAACCTTGTACACACTTGTACAGCCTTGTACACAATTGTACAACCTTGTACACACTTGTACAACCTTGTACACCCTTGTACACACTTTTACTTATCGTACACACTTGTACACCCTTGTACAAACTTGTACATCCTTGTACACACTTGTACAACCTTGTACAAACTTGTACAAACTTTTACATCCTTGTACACGATTTTACACCCTTGTACACACTTGTACAACCTTGTAAAAACTTGTACAACCTTGTACACACTTGTACACCCTTGTACACACTTGTACAAGCTTGTACACACTTGTACAACCTTGTACACACTTGTACACCCTTGTACACACATGTATAACCTTGTACACAACTTGTACAACCTTGTACACACTTGTACAACCTTGTAAAACTTGTACACCCTTGTACAAACTTGTACACCCCTGTACACACTTGTACACATTTGTACACACTTGTACACCCTTATACACACTTGTACAACCTTGTACAAACCTATACAATCTTGTACACACTTGTACAACCCAGTACACAACTTGTACAACCTTGTACACACTTGTACAACCTTGTAAAACTTGTACACCCTTGTACAAAGTTTTACACCCCTGTACACACTTGTACACATTTGTACACACTTGTACACCCTTGTACACACTTGTACAACCTTGTACAAACTTATACAATCTTGTACACACTTGTACAACCCAGTACACACTTGTACAATCTTGTACAAACTTGTACATCCTTGTACACGATTGTACACCCTTGTACACACTTGTACAACCTTGTACACACTTGTACAACCTTGTACACAATTGTACAACCTTGTACACACTTGTACAACCTTGTACACACTTGCACAACTTTGTACACACTTGTACAGTCTTGTACACAATTGTACAACCTTGTACACACTTGTACAACCTTGTACACACTTGTACAACCTTGTACACAATTGTACAGCCTTGTACACACTTGTACAACCTTGTACACACTTGTACAGCCTTGTACACAATTGTACAACCTTGTACACACTTGTACAACCTTGTACACACTTGTACAACCTTGTACACAATTGTACAGCCTTGTACACACTTGTACAACCTTGTACACACTTGTACAACCTTGTAAAAACTTGTACACCCTTGTACACACTTGTACATCCTTGTACAACCTTGTACACACTTGTACAGCCTTGTACACAATTGTACAACCTTGTACACACTTGTACAACCTTGTACACAATTGTACAACCTCGTACACACTTGTACAACCTTGTACACACTTGTACAACCTTGTACACACTTGTAAAACCTTGTACACACTTGTACAACCTTGTACACACTTGTACAACCTTGTACACACTTGTACAATCTTTTACACACTTGTACAGCCTTGTACACACTTGTACAATCTTTTACACACTTGTACAGCCTTGTACACAATTGTACAACCTTGTACACACTTGTACAAACTTGTACACAATTGTACAACCTTGTACACACTTGTACAACCTTGTACACTCTTGTACACACTTTTGCTTATCGTACACACTTGTACACCCTTGTAAAAACTTGTACATCCTTGTACACACTTGTACAACCTTGTACAAACTTGTACAAACTTGTACATCCTTGTACACGATTTTACACCCTTGTACACACTTATAAAACCTTGTAAAAACTTGTACAACCTTGTACACACTTGTACACCCTTGTACACACTTGTACAAGCTTGTACACACTTGTACAAGCTTGTACACACTTGTACAACCTTGTACACACTTGTACAACCTTGTACACACTTGTACAACCTTGTACACACTTGTACAACCTTGTACACACTTGTACAACCTTGTACACACTTGTACAACCTTGTACACACTTGTACAACCTTGTACACACTTGTACAACCTTGTACACAATTGTACAACCTTGTACACACTTGTAAAACCTTGTACACACTTGTACAACCTTGTACACACTTGTACAGCCTTGTACACAATTGTACAACCTTGTACACACTTGTACAGCCTTGTACACACTTGTACAACCTTGTACACACTTGTACAGCCTTGTACACAATTGTACAACCTTGTACACACTTGTACAACCTTGTACACACTTGTACAACCTTGTACACAATTGTACAGCCTTGAACACACTTGTACAACCTTGTACACACTTGTACATCCTCGTAAAAACTTGTACACCCTTGTACACACTTGTACAACCTTGTACAACCTTGTACACACTTGTACAGCCTTGTACAACCTTGTACACACTTGTAGAGCCTTGTAAAAACTTGTACACCCTTGTACACACATGTACAACCTTGTACACACCTTGTACAACCTTGTACACACTTGTACAACCTTGTAAAACTTGTACACATTTGTACACACTTGTACACCCTTGTACACACTTGTACAACCTTGTACAAACTTATACAATCTTGTACACACTTGTACAACCCAGTACACACTTGTACAATCTTGTACAAACTTGTACTCCCTTGTACAAACTTGTACATCCTGGTACACACTTGTACAACCTTGTACAAACTTGTACAAACTTGTACAAACTTGTACAAACTTGTACATCCTTGTACACGATTGTACACCCTTGTACACACTTGTACAACCTTGTACACACTTGTACAACCTGACACACAATTGTACAACCTTGTACACACTTGTACAACCTTGTACACACTTGTACAACCTTGTACACACTTGTACAACCTTGTACACACTTGTACAACCTTGTACACAATTGTACAGCCTTGTACACACTTGTACAACCTTGTACACACTTGTACAACCTTGTACACACTTGTACAGCCTTGTACACAATTGTACAACCTTGTACACACTTGTACAACCTTGTACACCCTTGTACAAACTTTTACACATCGTACACACTTGTACACCCTTGTACAAACTTGTACATCCTTGTACAAACTTGTACAACCTTGTACACACTTGTACAATTCTGTACACACTTGTACAGCCTTGTACACACTTGTACAACCTTGTACACCCTTGTACAAACTTTTACACATCGTACACACTTGTACACCCTTGTACAAACTTGTACATCCTTGTACACACTTGTACAACCTTGTACACACTTGTACAATCTTGTACACACTTGTACAGCCTTGTACACAATTGTACAACCTTGTACACACTTGTACAGCCTTGTACACAATTGTACAACCTTGTACACACTTGTACAACCTTGTACACCCTTGTACACACTTTTACTTATCGTACACACTTGTACACCCTTGTACAAACTTGTACATCCTTGTACACACTTGTACAACCTTGTACAAACTTGTACAAACTTTTACATCCTTGTACACGATTTTACACCCTTGTACACACTTGTACAACCTTGTAAAAACTTGTACAACCTTGTACACACTTGTACACCCTTGTACACACTTGTACAAGCTTGTACACACTTGTACAACCTTGTACACACTTGTACACCCTTGTACACACATGTATAACCTTGTACACAACTTGTACAACCTTGTACACACTTGTACAACCTTGTAAAACTTGTACACCCTTGTACAAACTTGTACACCCCTGTACACACTTGTACACATTTGTACACACTTGTACACCCTTATACACACTTGTACAACCTTGTACAAACCTATACAATCTTGTACACACTTGTACAACCCAGTACACAACTTGTACAACCTTGTACACACTTGTACAACCTTGTAAAACTTGTACACCCTTGTACAAAGTTTTACACCCCTGTACACACTTGTACACATTTGTACACACTTGTACACCCTTGTACACACTTGTACAACCTTGTACAAACTTATACAATCTTGTACACACTTGTACAACCCAGTACACACTTGTACAATCTTGTACAAACTTGTACATCCTTGTACACGATTGTACACCCTTGTACACACTTGTACAACCTTGTACACACTTGTACAACCTTGTACACAATTGTACAACCTTGTACACACTTGTACAACCTTGTACACACTTGCACAACTTTGTACACACTTGTACAGTCTTGTACACAATTGTACAACCTTGTACACACTTGTACAACCTTGTACACACTTGTACAACCTTGTACACAATTGTACAGCCTTGTACACACTTGTACAACCTTGTACACACTTGTACAGCCTTGTACACAATTGTACAACCTTGTACACACTTGTACAACCTTGTACACACTTGTACAACCTTGTACACAATTGTACAGCCTTGTACACACTTGTACAACCTTGTACACACTTGTACAACCTTGTAAAAACTTGTACACCCTTGTACACACTTGTACATCCTTGTACAACCTTGTACACACTTGTACAGCCTTGTACACAATTGTACAACCTTGTACACACTTGTACAACCTTGTACACAATTGTACAACCTCGTACACACTTGTACAACCTTGTACACACTTGTACAACCTTGTACACACTTGTAAAACCTTGTACACACTTGTACAACCTTGTACACACTTGTACAACCTTGTACACACTTGTACAACCTTTTACACACTTGTACAGCCTTGTACACAATTGTACAACCTTGTACACACTTGTACAAACTTGTACACAATTGTACAACCTTGTACACACTTGTACAACCTTGTACACTCTTGTACACACTTTTGCTTATCGTACACACTTGTACAGCCTTGTACACAATTGTACAACCTTGTACACACTTGTACAAACTTGTACACAATTGTACAACCTTGTACACACTTGTACAACCTTGTACACTCTTGTACACACTTTTGCTTATCGTACACACTTGTACACCCTTGTACAAACTTGTACATCCTTGTACACGATTTTACACCCTTGTACACACTTATAAAACCTTGTAAAAACTTGTACAACCTTGTACACACTTGTACACCCTTGTACACACTTGTACAAGCTTGTACACACTTGTACAAGCTTGTACACACTTGTACAACCTTGTACACACTTGTACAACCTTGTACACACTTGTACAACCTTGTACACACTTGTACAACCTTGTACACACTTGTACAACCTTGTACACACTTGTACAACCTTGTACACACTTGTACAACCTTGTACACACTTGTACAACCTTGTACACAATTGTACAACCTTGTACACACTTGTAAAACCTTGTACACACTTGTACAACCTTGTACACACTTGTACAGCCTTGTACACAATTGTACAACCTTGTACACACTTGTACAGCCTTGTACACACTTGTACAACCTTGTACACACTTGTACAGCCTTGTACACAATTGTACAACCTTGTACACACTTGTACAACCTTGTACACACTTGTACAACCTTGTACACAATTGTACAGCCTTGTACACACTTGTACAACCTTGTACACACTTGTACATCCTCGTAAAAACTTGTACACCCTTGTACACACTTGTACAACCTTGTACAACCTTGTACACACTTGTACAGCCTTGTACAACCTTGTACACACTTGTAGAGCCTTGTAAAAACTTGTACACCCTTGTACACACATGTACAACCTTGTACACACCTTGTACAACCTTGTACACACTTGTACAACCTTGTAAAACTTGTACACATTTGTACACACTTGTACACCCTTGTACACACTTGTACAACCTTGTACAAACTTATACAATCTTGTACACACTTGTACAACCCAGTACACACTTGTACAATCTTGTACAAACTTGTACTCCCTTGTACAAACTTGTACATCCTGGTACACACTTGTACAACCTTGTACAAACTTGTACAAACTTGTACAAACTTGTACAAACTTGTACATCCTTGTACACGATTGTACACCCTTGTACACACTTGTACAACCTTGTACACACTTGTACAACCTGACACACAATTGTACAACCTTGTACACACTTGTACAACCTTGTACACACTTGTACAACCTTGTACACACTTGTACAACCTTGTACACACTTGTACAACCTTGTACACAATTGTACAGCCTTGTACACACTTGTACAACCTTGTACACACTTGTACAACCTTGTACACACTTGTACAGCCTTGTACACAATTGTACAACCTTGTACACACTTGTACAACCTTGTACACCCTTGTACAAACTTTTACACATCGTACACACTTGTACACCCTTGTACAAACTTGTACATCTTTGTACACACTTGTACAACCTTGTACACACTTGTACAACCTTGTACACACTTGTACAGCCTTGTACACAATTGTACAACCTTGTACACTGTTGTACAGCCTTGTACACAATTGTACAACCTTGTACACACTTGTACAACCTTGTACACCCTTGTACACACTTTTACTTATCGTACACACTTGTACACCCTTGTACAAACTTGTTCATCCTTGTACACACTTGTACAACCTTGTACAAACTTGTACAAACTTTTACAAACTTGTACAAACTTGTACATCCTTGTACACACTTGTACAACCTTGTACAAACTTGTACAAACTTGTACATCCTTGTACACGATTTTACACCCTTGTACACACTTGTACAACCTTGTAAAAACTTGTACAACCTTGTACACACTTGTACACCCTTGTACACACTTGTACAACCTTGTACACACTTGTACAACCTTGTACACACTTGTACAACCTTGTACACACTTGTACAACCTTGTACACACTTGTACAACCTTGTACACACTTGTACAACCTTGTACACACTTGTACAACCTTGTACACACTTGTACAACCTTGTACACACTTGTACAACCTTGTACACACTTGTACAACCTTGTACACACTTGTACACACTTGTACAACCTTGTACACACTTGTACAACCTTGTACACACTTGTACAACCTTGTACACACTTGTACAACCTTGTACACACTTGTACAACCTTGTACACACTTGTACAACCTTGTACACACTTGTACATCCCTGTACACACTTGTACAACCATGTAAAAACTTGTACAACCTTGTACACACTTGTACAACCTTGTACACACTTGTACAAGCTTGTACACACTTGTACAACCTTGTACACACTTGTACACCCTTGTACACACTTGTACAACCTTTTACAAACTTGTACACAATTGTACAAACTTGTACATTATTGTACATACTTGTACACCCTTGTACACACTTGTACAACCTTGTACAAACCTGTACACCCTTGTACACACTTGTACAACCTTGTACAAACCTGTACACCCTTGTACACACTTGTACAAGCTTGTACACACTTGTACAAGCTTGTATACACTTGTACACCCTTGTTCAAACTTGTGCACCGTTGTACACCTTTGTACACCCTTGTACACATTTGTACAACCTTGTACAAACTTGTACACACTTGTACAAACTTGTACACACTTGTACAACCTTGTACAAACTTGTACAACCTTGTACACACTTGTACAACCTTGTACACACTTGTACAAGCTTGTACACACTTGTACAAGTTGTACACACTTGTACAAGTTGTACACACTTGTACAACCTTGTACACACTTGTACAACCTTGTACACACTTTTACAACCTTGTACACACTTGTACAACCTTGTACAAACTTGTACAAACTTGTACAACCTTTTCATCCTTGTACACATTTGTACACCCTTGTACACACTTGTACAACCTTGTACAAACCTGTACACCCTTGTACACACTTGTACAAGCTTGTACACGATTGTACACCCTTGTACACACTTGTGCACCCTTGTACACACTTGTACACCCTTGTACACACTTGTACAACATTGTACAAACCTGTACACCCTTGTACACACTTGTACAACCTTGTACACACTTGTACAACCTTGTACCCCCTGTTACAACCTTGTACACACTTGTACAACCTTGTACACACTTGTACAGCCTTGTACACAATTGTACACCCATGTACACAATTTAAAAACTTGTACACACTTGTACAACCTTGTACACACTTGTACAACCTTGTACACACTTGTACAACCTTGTACACACTTGTACAACCTTGTACACACTTGTACAGCCTTGTACACAATTGTACAACCTTGTAGACAGTTGTACAGCCTTGTACACAATTGTACAACCTTGTACACACTTGTACAACCTTGTACACCCTTGTACACACTTTTACTTATCGTACACACTTGTACACCCTTGTACAAACTTGTACATCCTTGTACACACTTGTACAACCTTGTACAAACTTGTAAAAACTTGTACAAACTTGTACAAACTTGTACAAACTTGTACATCCTTGTACACACTTGTACAACCTTGTACAAACTTACAAACTTGTACATCCTTGTACACGATTTTACACCCTTGTACACACTTGTACAACCTTGTAAAAACTTGTACAACCTTGTACACACTTGTACACCCTTGTACACACTTGTACAACCTTTACACACTTGTACAACCTTGTACACACTTGTACAACCTTTTACACACTTGTACAACCTTGTACACACTTGTACAACCTTGTACACACTTGTACAACCTTGTACACACTTGTACAACCTTGTACACACTTGTACAACCTTGTACACACTTGTACAACCTTGTACACACTTTTACAACCTTGTACACACTTGTACAACCTTGTACACACTTGTACAACCTTGTACAAACCTGTACACCCTTGTACACACTTGTACAACCTTGTACAAACCTGTACACCCTTGTACACACTTGTACAAGCTTGTACACACTTGTACAAGCTTGTACACACTTGTACACCCTTGTTCAAACTTGTGCACCGTTGTACACCTTTGTACACCCTTGTACACATTTGTACAACCTTGTACAAACTTGTACACACTTGTACAAACTTGTACACACTTGTACAACCTTGTACAAACTTGTACAACCTTGTACACACTTGTACAACCTTGTACACACTTGTACAAGCTTGTACACACTTGTACAAGTTGTACACACTTGTACAAGTTGTACACACTTGTACAACCTTGTACACACTTGTACAACCTTGTACACACTTTTACAACCTTGTACACACTTGTACAACCTTGTACAAACTTGTACAAACTTGTACAACCTTTTCATCCTTGTACACATTTGTACACCCTTGTACACACTTGTACAACCTTGTACAAACCTGTACACCCTTGTACACACTTGTACAAGCTTGTACACGATTGTACACCCTTGTACACACTTGTGCACCCTTGTACACACTTGTACACCCTTGTACACACTTGTACAACATTGTACAAACCTGTACACCCTTGTACACACTTGTACAACCTTGTACACACTTGTACAACCTTGTACCCCCTGTTACAACCTTGTACACACTTGTACAACCTTGTACACACTTGTACAGCCTTGTACACAATTGTACACCCATGTACACAATTTAAAAACTTGTACACACTTGTACAACCTTGTACACACTTGTACAACCTTGTACACACTTGTACAACCTTGTACACACTTGTACAACCTTGTACACACTTGTACAACCTTGTACACAATTGTACAACCTTGTACACACTTGTAAAACCTTGTACACACTTGTACAACCTTGTACACACTTGTACAGCCTTGTACACAATTGTACAACCTTGTACACACTTGTACAGCCTTGTACACACTTGTACAACCTTGTACACACTTGTACAGCCTTGTACACAATTGTACAACCTTGTACACACTTGTACAACCTTGTACACACTTGTACAACCTTGTACACAATTGTACAGCCTTGTACACACTTGTACAACCTTGTACACACTTGTACATCCTCGTAAAAACTTGTACACCCTTGTACACACTTGTACAACCTTGTACAACCTTGTACACACTTGTACAGCCTTGTACAACCTTGTACACACTTGTAGAGCCTTGTAAAAACTTGTACACCCTTGTACACACATGTACAACCTTGTACACACCTTGTACAACCTTGTACACACTTGTACAACCTTGTAAAACTTGTACACATTTGTACACACTTGTACACCCTTGTACACACTTGTACAACCTTGTACAAACTTATACAATCTTGTACACACTTGTACAACCCAGTACACACTTGTACAATCTTGTACAAACTTGTACTCCCTTGTACAAACTTGTACATCCTGGTACACACTTGTACAACCTTGTACAAACTTGTACAAACTTGTACAAACTTGTACAAACTTGTACATCCTTGTACACGATTGTACACCCTTGTACACACTTGTACAACCTTGTACACACTTGTACAACCTGACACACAATTGTACAACCTTGTACACACTTGTACAACCTTGTACACACTTGTACAACCTTGTACACACTTGTACAACCTTGTACACAATTGTACAGCCTTGTACACACTTGTACAACCTTGTACACACTTGTACAGCCTTGTACAAAATTGTACAACCTTGTACACACTTGTACAGCCTTGTACACAATTGTACAACCTTGTACACACTTGTACAACCTTGTACACCCTTGTACAAACTTTTACACATCGTACACACTTGTACACCCTTGTACAAACTTGTACATCTTTGTACACACTTGTACAACCTTGTACACACTTGTACAACCTTGTACACACTTGTACAGCCTTGTACACAATTGTACAACCTTGTACACAGTTGTACAGCCTTGTACACAATTGTACAACCTTGTACACACTTGTACAACCTTGTACACCCTTGTACACACTTTTACTTATCGTACACACTTGTACACCCTTGTACAAACTTGTTCATCCTTGTACACACTTGTACAACCTTGTACAAACTTGTACAAACTTTTACAAACTTGTACAAACTTGTACATCCTTGTACACACTTGTACAACCTTGTACAAACTTGTACAAACTTGTACATCCTTGTACACGATTTTACACCCTTGTACACACTTGTACAACCTTGTAAAAACTTGTACAACCTTGTACACACTTGTACACCCTTGTACACACTTGTACAACCTTGTACACACTTGTACAACCTTGTACACACTTGTACAACCTTGTACACACTTGTACAACCTTGTACACACTTGTACAACCTTGTACACACTTGTACAACCTTGTACACACTTGTACAACCTTGTACACACTTGTACAACCTTGTACACACTTGTACAACCTTGTACACACTTGTACAACCTTGTACACACTTGTACAACCTTGTACACACTTGTACAACCTTGTACACACTTGTACACACTTGTACAACCTTGTACACACTTGTACAACCTTGTACACACTTGTACAACCTTGTACACACTTGTACAACCTTGTACACACTTGTACAACCTTGTACACACTTGTACAACCTTGTACACACTTGTACAACCTTGTACACACTTGTACAACCCTGTACACACTTGTACAACCATGTAAAAACTTGTACAACCTTGTACACACTTGTACAACCTTGTACACACTTGTACAAGCTTGTACACACTTGTACAACCTTGTACACACTTGTACACCCTTGTACACACTTGTACAACCTTTTACAAACTTGTACACAATTGTACAAACTTGTACATTATTGTACATACTTGTACACCCTTGTACACACTTGTACAACCTTGTACAAACCTGTACACCCTTGTACACACTTGTACAACCTTGTACAAACCTGTACACCCTTGTACACACTTGTACAAGCTTGTACACACTTGTACAAGCTTGTATACACTTGTACACCCTTGTTCAAACTTGTGCACCGTTGTACACCTTTGTACACCCTTGTACACATTTGTACAACCTTGTACAAACTTGTACACACTTGTACAAACTTGTACACACTTGTACAACCTTGTACAAACTTGTACAACCTTGTACACACTTGTACAACCTTGTACACACTTGTACAAGCTTGTACACACTTGTACAAGTTGTACACACTTGTACAAGTTGTACACACTTGTACAACCTTGTACACACTTGTACAACCTTGTACACACTTTTACAACCTTGTACACACTTGTACAACCTTGTACAAACTTGTACAAACTTGTACAACCTTTTCATCCTTGTACACATTTGTACACCCTTGTACACACTTGTACAACCTTGTACAAACCTGTACACCCTTGTACACACTTGTACAAGCTTGTACACGATTGTACACCCTTGTACACACTTGTGCACCCTTGTACACACTTGTACACCCTTGTACACACTTGTACAACATTGTACAAACCTGTACACCCTTGTACACACTTGTACAACCTTGTACACACTTGTACAACCTTGTACCCCCTGTTACAACCTTGTACACACTTGTACAACCTTGTACACACTTGTACAGCCTTGTACACAATTGTACACCCATGTACACAATTTAAAAACTTGTACACACTTGTACAACCTTGTACACACTTGTACAACCTTGTACACACTTGTACAACCTTGTACACACTTGTACAACCTTGTACACACTTGTACAGCCTTGTACACAATTGTACAACCTTGTAGACAGTTGTACAGCCTTGTACACAATTGTACAACCTTGTACACACTTGTACAACCTTGTACACCCTTGTACACACTTTTACTTATCGTACACACTTGTACACCCTTGTACAAACTTGTACATCCTTGTACACACTTGTACAACCTTGTACAAACTTGTAAAAACTTGTACAAACTTGTACAAACTTGTACAAACTTGTACATCCTTGTACACACTTGTACAACCTTGTACAAACTTACAAACTTGTACATCCTTGTACACGATTTTACACCCTTGTACACACTTGTACAACCTTGTAAAAACTTGTACAACCTTGTACACACTTGTACACCCTTGTACACACTTGTACAACCTTTACACACTTGTACAACCTTGTACACACTTGTACAACCTTTTACACACTTGTACAACCTTGTACACACTTGTACAACCTTGTACACACTTGTACAACCTTGTACACACTTGTACAACCTTGTACACACTTGTACAACCTTGTACACACTTGTACAACCTTGTACACACTTTTACAACCTTGTACACACTTGTACAACCTTGTACACACTTGTACAACCTTGTACAAACCTGTACACCCTTGTACACACTTGTACAACCTTGTACAAACCTGTACACCCTTGTACACACTTGTACAAGCTTGTACACACTTGTACAAGCTTGTACACACTTGTACACCCTTGTTCAAACTTGTGCACCGTTGTACACCTTTGTACACCCTTGTACACATTTGTACAACCTTGTACAAACTTGTACACACTTGTACAAACTTGTACACACTTGTACAACCTTGTACAAACTTGTACAACCTTGTACACACTTGTACAACCTTGTACACACTTGTACAAGCTTGTACACACTTGTACAAGTTGTACACACTTGTACAAGTTGTACACACTTGTACAACCTTGTACACACTTGTACAACCTTGTACACACTTTTACAACCTTGTACACACTTGTACAACCTTGTACAAACTTGTACAAACTTGTACAACCTTTTCATCCTTGTACACATTTGTACACCCTTGTACACACTTGTACAACCTTGTACAAACCTGTACACCCTTGTACACACTTGTACAAGCTTGTACACGATTGTACACCCTTGTACACACTTGTGCACCCTTGTACACACTTGTACACCCTTGTACACACTTGTACAACATTGTACAAACCTGTACACCCTTGTACACACTTGTACAACCTTGTACACACTTGTACAACCTTGTACCCCCTGTTACAACCTTGTACACACTTGTACAACCTTGTACACACTTGTACAGCCTTGTACACAATTGTACACCCATGTACACAATTTAAAAACTTGTACACACTTGTACAACCTTGTACACACTTGTACAACCTTGTACACACTTGTACAACCTTGTACACACTTGTACAACCTTGTACACACTTGTACAGCCTTGTACACAATTGTACAACCTTGTAGACAGTTGCACAGCCTTGTACACAATTGTACAACCTTGTACACACTTGTACAACCTTGTACACCCTTGTACACACTTTTACTTATCGTACACACTTGTACACCCTTGTACAAACTTGTACATCCTTGTACACACTTGTACAACCTTGTACAAACTTGTAAAAACTTGTACAAACTTGTACAAACTTGTACAAACTTGTACATCCTTGTACACACTTGTACAACCTTGTACAAACTTACAAACTTGTACAAACTTGTACACGATTTTACACCCTTGTACACACTTGTACAACCTTGTAAATACTTGTACAACCTTGTACACACTTGTACACCCTTGTACACACTTGTACAACCTTTACACACTTGTACAACCTTGTACACACTTGTACAACCTTTTACACACTTGTACAACCTTGTACACACTTGTACAACCTTGTACACACTTGTACAACCTTGTACACACTTGTACAACCTTGTACACACTTGTACAACCTTGTACACACTTGTACAACCTTGTACACACTTGTACAACCTTGTACACACTTGTACAACCTTGTACAAACTTGTACAACCTTGTACACACTTGTACAACCTTGTACACACTTGTACAACCTTGTACAAACTTGTACAACCTTGTACACACTTGTACAACCTTGTACACACTTGTACAACCATGTAAAAACTTGTACAACCTTGTACACACTTGTACACCCTTGTACACACTTGTACAAGCTTGTACACACTTGTACAACCTTGTACACACTTGTACACCCTTGTACACACTTGTACAAGCTTGTACACACTTGTACAACCTTGTACACACTTGTACACCCTTGTACACACTTGTACAACCTTTTACAAACTTGTACACACTTGTACAAACTTGTACATTATTGTACATACTTGTACACCCTTGTACACACTTGTACAACCTTGTACAAACCTGTACACCCTTGTACACACTTGTACAAGCTTGTACACACTTGTACAAGCTTGTACACACTTGTACACCCTTGTTCAAACTTGTGCACCCTTGTACATTTTTGTACACCCTTGTACACATTTGTACAACCTTGTACAAACTTGTACACACTTGTACAAACTTGTACACACTTGTACAACCTTGTACAAACTTGTACAACCTTGTACACACTTGTACAACCTTGTACACACTTGTACAAGCTTGTACACACTTGTACAAGTTGTACACACTTGTACAACCTTGTACACACTTGTACAACCTTGTACACACTTGTACAACCTTGTACAAACTTGTACAAACTTGTACAACCTTTTCATCCTTGTACACATTTGTACACCCTTGTACACACTTGTACAACCTTGTACAAACCTGTACACCCTTGTACACACTTGTACAAGCTTGTACACGATTGTACACCCTTGTACACACTTGTGCACCCTTGTACACACTTGTACACCCTTGTACACACTTGTACAACCTTGTACAAACTTGTACACTTGTACAACATTGTACAAAACCTGTACACCCTTGTACACACTTGTACAACCTTGTACACACTTGTACAACCTTGTACCCCCTGTTACAACCTTGTACACACTTGTACAACCTTGTACACACTTGTACAGCCTTGTACACAATTGTACACCCATGTACACAATTTAAAAACTTGTACACACTTGTACAACCTTGTACACACTTGTACAACCTTGTACACACTTGTACAACCTTGTACACACTTGTACAACCTTGTACACACTTGTACAACCTTGTACACACTTGTACAACCTTGTACAAACTTGTACAAACTTGTACACACTTGTACACCCTTGTACACACTTGTAAAAGCTTGTACACACTTGTACAACCTTGTACACACTTGTACAACCTTGTAGACAATTGTATAACCTTGTACACACTTGTACAACCTTGTACAAACTTGTACAAACTTGTACACACTTGTACACCCTTGTACACACTTGTAAAAGCTTGTACACACTTGTACAACCTTGTACACACTTGTACACCCTTGTACACACTTGTACAACCTTGTACACACTTGTACAACCTTGTACACAATTGTACAACCTTGTACACACTTGTACAACCTTGTACACACTTGTACAACCTTGTACACACTTGCACAACCTTGTACACACTTGTACAGCCTTGTACACAATTGCACAACCTTGTACACACTTGTACAACCTTGTACACACTTGTACAACCTTGTACACAATTGTACAGCCTTGTACACACTTGTACAACCTTGTACACACTTGTACAGCCTTGTACAAAATTGTACAACCTTGTACACACTTGTACAGCCTTGTACACAATTGTACAACCTTGTACACACTTGTACAAACTTGTACACCCTTGTACAAACTTTTACACATCGTACACACTTGTACAGCCCTTGTACAAACTTGTACATCCTTGTACACACTTGTACAACCTTGTACACACTTGAACATCCTTGTACACAATTGTACACCCTTGTACACACTCGTACAACCTTGTACACACTTGTACAACCTTGAACAAACTTGTACAGCCTTGTACACAATTGTACAACCTTGTACACACTTGTACAACCTTGTACACACTTGTACAACCTTGTAAACAATTGTACAGCCTTGTACACACTTGTACAACCTTGTACACACTTGTACAGCCTTGTACACAATTGTACAACCTTGTACACACTTGTACAACCTTGTACACACTTGTACAACCTTGTACACAATTGTACAGCCTTGTACACACTTGTACAACCTTGTACACACTTGTACAACCTTGTAAAAACTTGTACACCCTTGTACACACTTGTACAACCTTGTACAACCTTGTACACACTTGTACAGCCTTGTACAACCTTGTACAACCTTGTACACACTTGTACAGCCTTGTAAAAACTTGTACACCCTTGTACACACATGTACAACCTTGTACACAACTTGTACAACCTTGTACACACTTGTACAACCTTGTAAAACTTGTACACATTTGTACACACTTGTACACCCTTGTACACACTTGTACAACCTTGTACAAACTTATACAATCTTGTACAAACTTGTACAACCCAGTACACACTTGTACAATCTTGTACAAACTTGTACTCCCTTGTACAAACTTGTACATCCTTGTACACACTTGTACAACCTTGTACAAACTTGTACAAACTTGTACAAACTTGTACATCCTTGTACACGATTGTACACCCTTGTACACACTTGTACAACCTTGTACACACTTGTACAACCTGACACACAATTGTACAACCTTGTACACACTTGTACAACCTTGTACACACTTGTACAACCTTGTACACACTTGTACAGCCTTGTACACAATTGTACAACCTTGTACACACTTGTACAACCTTGTACACACTTGTACAACCTTGTACACAATTGTACAGCCTTGTACACAATTGTACAACCTTGTACACACTTGTACAGCCTTGTACACACTTGTACAGCCTTGTACAAAATTGTACAGCCTTGTACGCAATTGTGCAACCTTGTACACACTTGTACAACCTTGTACACCCTTGTACAAACTTTTACACATCGTACACACTTGTACACACTTGTACAAACTTTTACACACTTGTACAACCTTGTACACACTTGTACAACCTTGTACACACTTGTACATCCTTGTACACAATTGTACAACCTTGTACACAGTTGTACAGCCTTGTACACAATTGTACAACCTTGTACACACTTGTACAACCTTGTACACCCTTGTACACACTTTTACTTATCGTACACACTTGTACACCCTTGTACAAACTTGTACATCCTTGTACACACTTGTACAACCTTGTACAAACTTGTACAAACTTGTACATCCTTGTTCACGATTTTACACCCTTGTACACACTTGTACAACCTTGTAAAAACTTGTACAACCTTGTACACACTTGTACACCCTTGTACACACTTGTACAACCTTGTACACACTTGTACAACCTTGTACACACTTGTACAACCTTGTACACACTTGTACAACCTTGTACACACTTGTACAACCTTGTACACACTTGTACAACCTTGTACACACTTGTACAACCTTGTACACACTTGTACAACCTTGTACACACTTATACAACCTTGTACACACTTGTACAACCATGTAAAAACTTGTACAACCTTGTACACACTTGTACACCCTTGTACACACTTGTACAAGCTTGTACACACTTGTACAACCTTGTACACACTTGTACACCCTTGTACACACTTGTACAACCTTGTACAAACCTGTACACCCTTATACACACTTGTACAAGCTTGTACACACTTGAACAAGCTTGTACACACTTGTACACCTTTGTTCAAACTTGTGCACCCTTGTACACTTTTGTACACCCTTGTACACATTTGTACAACCTTGTACAAACTTGTACACACTTGTACAAACTTGTACACACTTGTACAACCTTGTACAAACTTGTACAACCTTGTACACACTTGTACAACCTTGTACACACTTGTACAAGTTGTACACATTTGTACAACCTTGTACACACTTGTACAACCTTGTACACACTTGTACAACCTTGTACACAATTGTAAAACCTTGTACACACTTGTACAACCTTGTACAAACTTGTACACACTTGTACAAACTTTTACATCCTTGTACACATTTGTACACCCTTGTACACACTTGTACAACCTTGTACAACCTTGTACAAACCTGTACACCCTTGTACACACTTGTACAAGCTTGTACACGATTGTACACCCTTGTACACACTTGTGCACCCTTGTACAAACTTGTACATCCTTGTACACACTTGTAAAACCTTGTACAAACTTGTACAAACTTGTACAAACTTGTACACAATTGTACAGCCTTGTACACAATTGTACAACCTTGTACACACTTGTACAACCTTGTACACACTTGTACAACCTTGTACACACTTGTACAACCTTGTACACAATTGTACAGCCTTGTACACAATTGTACAACCTTGTACACACTTGTACAGCCTTGTACACACTTGTACAGCCTTGTACAAAATTGTACAGCCTTGTACACAATTGTACAACCTTGTACACACTTGTACAACCTTGTACACCCTTGTACAAACTTTTACACATCGTACACACTCGTACACACTTGTACAAACTTGTACATCCTTGTACACACTTGTACAACCTTGTACACACTTGTACAACCTTGTACACACTTGTACATCCTTGTACACAATTGTACAACCTTGTACACAGTTGTACAGCCTTGTACACAATTGTACAACCTTGTACACACTTGTACAACCTTGTACACCCTTGTACACACTTTTACTTATCGTACACACTTGTACACCCTTGTACAAACTTGTACATCCTTGTACACACTTGTACAACCTTGTACAAACTTGTACAAACTTGTACATCCTTGTACACGATTTTACACCCTTGTACACACTTGTACAACCTTGTAAAAACTTGTACAACCTTGTACACACTTGTACAACCTTGTACACACTTGTACAACCTTGTACACACTTGTACACCCTTGTACACACTTGTACAACCTTGTACACACTTGTACACCCTTGTACACACTTGTACAACCTTGTACACACTTGTACAACCTTGTACACACTTGTACAACCTTGTACACACTTGTACAACCTTGTACACACTTGTACAACCTTGTACACACTTGTACAACCTTGAACACACTTGTACAACCTTGTACACACTTGTACAACCTTGTACACACTTGTACAACCATCTAAAAACTTGTACAACCTTGTACACACTTGTACACCCTTGTACACACTTGTACAAGCTTGTACACACTTGTACAACCTTGTACACACTTGTACACCCTTGTACACACTTGTACAACCTTGTACAAACCTGTACACCCTTATACACACTTGTACAAGCTTGTACACACTTGTACAAGCTTGTACACACTTGTACACCTTTGTTCAAACTTGTGCACCCTTGTACACTTTTGTACACCCTTGTACACATTTGTACAACCTTGTACAAACTTGTACACACTTGTACACACTTGTACACACTTGTACAACCTTGTACAAACTTGTACAACCTTGTACACACTTGTACAACCTTGTACACACTTGTACAAGTTGTACACACTTGTACAACCTTGTACACACTTGTACAACCTTGTACACACTTGTACAACCTTGTACACAATTGTAAAACCTTGTACACACTTGTACAACCTTGTACAAACTTGTACACACTTGTACAAACTTTTACATCCTTGTACACATTTGTACACCCTTGTACACACTTGTACAACCTTGTACAACCTTGTACAAACCTGTACACCCTTGTACACACTTGTGCACCCTTGTACAAACTTGTACATCCTTGTACACACTTGTACAACCTTGTACAAACTTGTACAAACTTGTACAAACTTGTACAAACTTGTACAAACTTGTACATCCTTGTACACGATAGTACACTCTTGTACACACTTGTACAACCTTGTACACACTTGTACAACCTGATACACAATTGTACAACCTTGTACACACTTGTACAACCTTGTACACACTTGTACAACCTTGTACACACTTGTACAACCTTGTACACACTTGTACAACCTTGTACACACTTTTACAACCTTGTACACACTTGTACAGCCTTGTACACAATTGTACAACCTTGTACACACTTGTACAACCTTGTACACACTTGTACAACCTTGTACACACTTGTACAACCTTGTACACAATTGTACAGCCTTGTACACACTTGTACAACCTTGTACACACTTGTACAGCCTTGTACAAAATTGTAAAACCTTGTACACACTTCTACACCCTTGTACACACTTGTACAACCTTGTACAAACCTGTACACCCTTCTACACACTTGTACAAGCTTGTACACACTTGAACAAGCTTGTACACACTTGTACACCTTTGTTCAAACTTGTGCACCCTTGTACACTTTTGTACACCCTTGTACACATTTGTACAACCTTGTACAAACTTGTACACACTTGTACAAACTTGTACACACTTGTACAACCTTGTACAAACTTGTACAACCTTGTACACACTTGTACAACCTTGTACACACTTGTACAAGTTGTACACATTTGTACAACCTTGTACACACTTGTACAACCTTGTACACACTTGTACAACCTTGTACACAATTGTAAAACCTTGTACACACTTGTACAACCTTGTACAAACTTGTACACACTTGTACAAACTTTTACATCCTTGTACACATTTGTACACCCTTGTACACACTTGTACAACCTTGTACAACCTTGTACAAACCTGTACACCCTTGTACACACTTGTACAAGCTTGTACACGATTGTACACCCTTGTACACACTTGTGCACCCTTGTACAAACTTGTACATCCTTGTACACACTTGTAAAACCTTGTACAAACTTGTACAAACTTGTACAAACTTGTACACAATTGTACAGCCTTGTACACAATTGTACAACCTTGTACACACTTGTACAACCTTGTACACACTTGTACAACCTTGTACACACTTGTACAACCTTGTACACAATTGTACAGCCTTGTACACAATTGTACAACCTTGTACACACTTGTACAGCCTTGTACACACTTGTACAGCCTTGTACAAAATTGTACAGCCTTGTACACAATTGTACAACCTTGTACACACTTGTACAACCTTGTACACCCTTGTACAAACTTTTACACATCGTACACACTCGTACACACTTGTACAAACTTGTACATCCTTGTACACACTTGTACAACCTTGTACACACTTGTACAACCTTGTACACACTTGTACATCCTTGTACACAATTGTACAACCTTGTACACAGTTGTACAGCCTTGTACACAATTGTACAACCTTGTACACACTTGTACAACCTTGTACACCCTTGTACACACTTTTACTTATCGTACACACTTGTACACCCTTGTACAAACTTGTACATCCTTGTACACACTTGTACAACCTTGTACAAACTTGTACAAACTTGTACATCCTTGTACACGATTTTACACCCTTGTACACACTTGTACAACCTTGTAAAAACTTGTACAACCTTGTACACACTTGTACAACCTTGTAAAACTTGTACACCCTTGTACAAACTTGTACACCCCTGTACACACTTGTACACATTTGTACACACTTGTACACCCTTGTACACACTTGTACAACCTTGTACAAACTTATACAATCTTGTACACACTTGTACAACCCAGTACACACTTGTACAATCTTGTACAAACTTGTACATCCTTGTACACGATTGTACACCCTTGTACACACTTGTACAACCTTGTAACCACTTGTACAACCTTGTACACAATTGTACAACCTTGTACACACTTGTACAACCTTGTACACACTTGCACAACTTTGTACACACTTGTACAGTCTTGTACACAATTGTACAACCTTGTACACACTTGTACAACCTTGTACACACTTGTACAACCTTGTACACAATTGTACAGCCTTGTACACACTTGTACAGCCTTGTACACACTTGTACAACCTTGTACACACTTGTACAGCCTTGTACACAATTGTACAACCTTGTACACACTTGTACAACCTTGTACACACTTGTACAACCTTGTACACAATTGTACAGCCTTGTACACACTTGTACAACCTTGTACACACTTGTACAACCTTGTACAACCTTGTACAAACCTGTACACCCTTGTACACACTTGTACAAGCTTGTACACGATTGTACACCCTTGTACACACTTGTGCACCCTTGTACAAACTTGTACATCCTTGTACACACTTGTACAACCTTGTACAAACTTGTACAAACTTGTACAAACTTGTACAAACTTGTACAAACTTGTACATCCTTGTACACGATAGTACACCCTTGTACACACTTGTACAACCTTGTACACACTTGTACAACCTTGTACACACTTGTACAACCTTGTACACACTTGTACAACCTTGTACACACTTGTACAACCTTGTACACACTTTTACAACCTTGTACACACTTGTACAGCCTTGTACACAATTGTACAACCTTGTACACACTTGTACAACCTTGTACACACTTGTACAACCTTGTACACAATTGTACAGCCTTGTACACACTTGTACAACCTTGTACACACTTGTACAGCCTTGTACAAAATTGTAAAACCTTGTACACACTTGTACAGCCTTGTACACAATTGTACAACCTTGTACACACTTGTACAACCTTGTACACCCTTGTACAAACTTTTACACATCGTACACACTTGTACATCCTTGTACAAACTTGTACATCCTTGTACACACTTGTACAACTTTGTACACACTTGTACAATCTTGTACACACTTGTACAGCCTTGTACACAATTGTACAACCTTGTACACACTTGTACAGCCTTGTACACAATTGTACAATCTTGTACACACTTGTACAACCTTGTACACCCTTGTACACACTTTTACTTATCGTACACACTTGTACACCCTTGTACAAACTTGTACATCCTTGTACACACTTGTACAACCTTGTACAAACTTGTACAAACTTGTACATCCTTGTACACGATTTTACCGCCTTGTACACACTTGTACAACCTTGTAAAAACTTGTACAACCTTGTACACACTTGTACACCCTTGTACACACTTGTACAAGCTTGTACACACTTGTACACCCTTGTACACACATGTATAACCTTGTACACAACTTGTACAACCTTGTACACACTTGTACAACCTTGTAAAACTTGTACACCCTTGTACACACTTGTACAACCTTGTACAAACTTATACAATCTTGTACACACTTGTACAACCCAGTACACAACTTGTACAACCTTGTACACACTTGTACAAACTTGTAAAACTTGTACACCCTTGTACAAACTTGTACACCCCTGTACACACTTGTACACATTTGTACACACTTGTACACCCTTGTACACACTTGTACAACCTTGTACAAACTTATACAATCTTGTACACACTTGTACAACCCAGTACACACTTGTACAATCTTGTACAAACTTGTACATCCTTGTACACACTTGTACAACCTTGTACAAACCTGTACACCCTTATACACACTTGTACAAGCTTGTACACACTTGTACAAGCTTGTACACACTTGTACACCTTTGTTCAAACTTGTGCACCCTTGTACACTTTTGTACACCCTTGTACACATTTGTACAACCTTGTACAAACTTGTACACACTTGTACACACTTGTACACACTTGTACAACCTTGTACAAACTTGTACAACCTTGTACACACTTGTACAACCTTGTACACACTTGTACAAGTTGTACACACTTGTACAACCTTGTACACACTTGTACAACCTTGTACACACTTGTACAACCTTGTACACAATTGTAAAACCTTGTACACACTTGTACAACCTTGTACAAACTTGTACACACTTGTACAAACTTTTACATCCTTGTACACATTTGTACACCCTTGTACACACTTGTACAACCTTGTACAACCTTGTACAAACCTGTACACCCTTGTACACACTTGTACAAGCTTGTACACGATTGTACACCCTTGTACACACTTGTGCACCCTTGTACAAACTTGTACAAACTTGTACAAACTTGTACAAACTTGTACAAACTTGTACATCCTTGTACACGATAGTACACTCTTGTACACACTTGTACAACCTTGTACACACTTGTACAACCTGATACACAATTGTACAACCTTGTACACACTTGTACAACCTTGTACACACTTGTACAACCTTGTACACACTTGTACAACCTTGTACACACTTGTACAACCTTGTACACACTTTTACAACCTTGTACACACTTGTACAGCCTTGTACACAATTGTACAACCTTGTACACACTTGTACAACCTTGTACACACTTGTACAACCTTGTACACAATTGTACAGCCTTGTACACACTTGTACAACCTTGTACACACTTGTACAGCCTTGTACAAAATTGTAAAACCTTGTACACACTTGTACAGCCTTGTACACAATTGTACAACCTTGTACACACTTGTACAACCTTGTACACCCTTGTACAAACTTTTACACATCGTACACACTTGTACATCCTTGTACAAACTTGTACATCCTTGTACACACTTGTACAACTTTGTACACACTTGTACAATCTTGTACACACTTGTACAGCCTTGTACACAATTGTACAACCTTGTACACACTTGTACAGCCTTGTACACAATTGTACAATCTTGTACACACTTGTACAACCTTGTACACCCTTGTACACACTTTTACTTATCGTACACACTTGTACACCTTTGTACAAACTTGTACATCCTTGTACACACTTGTACAACCTTGTACAAACTTGTACAAACTTGTACATCCTTGTACACGATTTTACCGCCTTGTACACACTTGTACAACCTTGTAAAGACTTGTACAACCTTGTACACACTTGTACACCCTTGTACACACTTGTACAAGCTTGTACACACTTGTACAACCTTGTACACACTTGTACACCCTTGTACACACATGTATAACCTTGTACACAACTTGTACAACCTTGTACACACTTGTACAACCTTGTAAAACTTGTACACCCTTGTACAAACTTGTACACCCCTGTACACACTTGTACACATTTGTACACACATGTATAACCTTGTACACAACTTGTACACCCTTGTACACACTTGTACAACCTTGTACAAACTTATACAATCTTGTACACACTTGTACAACCCAGTACACAAATTGTACAACCTTGTACACACTTGTACAACCTTGTAAAACTTGTACACCCTTGTACAAACTTGTACACCCCTGTACACACTTGTACACATTTGTACACACTTGTACACCCTTGTACACACTTGTACAACCTTGTACAAACTTATACAATCTTGTACACACTTGTACAACCCAGTACACACTTGTACAATCTTGTACAAACTTGTACATCCTTGTACACGATTGTACACCCTTGTACACACTTGTACAACCTTGTAACCACTTGTACAACCTTGTACACAATTGTACAACCTTGTACACACTTGTACAACCTTGTACACACTTGCACAACTTTGTACACACTTGTACAGTCTTGTACACAATTGTACAACCTTGTACACACTTGTACAACCTTGTACACACTTGTACAACCTTGTACACAATTGTACAGCCTTGTACACACTTGTACAGCCTTGTACACACTTGTACAACCTTGTACACACTTGTACAGCCTTGTACACAATTGTACAACCTTGTACACACTTGTACAACCTTGTACACACTTGTACAACCTTGTACACAATTGTACAGCCTTGTACACACTTGTACAACCTTGTACACACTTGTACAACCTTGTACAACCTTGTACAAACCTGTACACCCTTGTACACACTTGTACAAGCTTGTACACGATTGTACACCCTTGTACACACTTGTGCACCCTTGTACAAACTTGTACATCCTTGTACACACTTGTACAACCTTGTACAAACTTGTACAAACTTGTACAAACTTGTACAAACTTGTACAAACTTGTACATCCTTGTACACGATAGTACACCCTTGTACACACTTGTACAACCTTGTACACACTTGTACAACCTGATACACAATTGTACAACCTTGTACACACTTGTACAACCTTGTACACACTTGTACAACCTTGTACACACTTGTACAACCTTGTACACACTTGTACAACCTTGTACACACTTGTACAACCTTGTACACACTTTTACAACCTTGTACACACTTGTACAGCCTTGTACACAATTGTACAACCTTGTACACACTTGTACAACCTTGTACACACTTGTACAACCTTGTACACAATTGTACAGCCTTGTACACACTTGTACAACCTTGTACACAATGTACAGCCTTGTACAAAATTGTAAAACCTTGTACACACTTGTACAGCCTTGTACACAATTGTACAACCTTGTACACACTTGTACAACCTTGTACACCCTTGTACAAACTTTTACACATCGTACACACTTGTACATCCTTGTACAAACTTGTACATCCTTGTACACACTTGTACAACTTTGTACACACTTGTACAATCTTGTACACACTTGTACAGCCTTGTACACAATTGTACAACCTTGTACACACTTGTACAGCCTTGTACACAATTGTACAATCTTGTACACACTTGTACAACCTTGTACACCCTTGTACACACTTTTACTTATCGTACACACTTGTACACCCTTGTACAAACTTGTACATCCTTGTACACACTTGTACAACCTTGTACAAACTTGTACAAACTTGTACATCCTTGTACACGATTTTACCGCCTTGTACACACTTGTACAACCTTGTAAAAACTTGTACAACCTTGTACACACTTGTACACCCTTGTACACACTTGTACAAGCTTGTACACACTTGTACACCCTTGTACACACATGTATAACCTTGTACACAACTTGTACAACCTTGTACACACTTGTACAACCTTGTAAAACTTGTACACCCTTGTACAAACTTGTACACCCCTGTACACACTTGTACACATTTGTACACACTTGTACACCCTTGTACACACTTGTACAACCTTGTACAAACCTATACAATCTTGTACACACTTGTACAACCCAGTACACAACTTGTACAACCTTGTACACACTTGTACAATCTTGTACAAACTTGTACATCCTTGTACACGATTGTACACCCTTGTACACACTTGTACAACCTTGTAACCACTTGTACAACCTTGTACACAATTGTACAATCTTGTACACACTTGTACAACCTTGTACACACTTGCACAACTTTGTACACACTTGTACAGTCTTGTACACAATTGTACAACCTTGTACACACTTGTACAACCTTGTACACACTTGTACAACCTTGTACACAATTGTACAGCCTTGTACACACTTGTACAGCCTTGTACACACTTGTACAACCTTGTACACACTTGTACAGCCTTGTACACAATTGTACAACCTTGTACACACTTGTACAACCTCGTACACACTTGTACAACCTTGTACACAATTGTACAGCCTTGTACACACTTGTACAACCTTGTACACACTTGTACAACCTTGTTAAAACTTGTACACCCTTGTACACACTTGTACAACCTTGTACAACCTTGTACACACTTGTACAGCCTTGTACACAATTGTACAACCTTGTACACACTTGTACAACCTTGTACACAATTGTACAACCTCGTACACACTTGTACAACCTTGTACACACTTGTACAACCTTTTACACACTTGTACAGCCTTGTACACAATTGTACAGCCTTGTACACAATTGTACAACCTTGTACACACTTGTACAGCCTTGTACACAATTGTACAACCTTGTACACACTTGTACAACCTTGTACACACTTGTACAACCTTGTACACAATTGTAGAGCCTTGTACACACTTGTACAACCTTGTACACAATTGTAGAGCCTTGTACACACTTGTACAACCTTGTACACACTTGTACAGCCTTGTACACACTTGTACAACCTTGTACACAATTGTACAGCCTTGTACACACTTGTACAAAATTGTACAAACTTGTACACCCTTGTACAAACTTTTACACATCGTACACACTTGTACAGCCCTTGTACAAACTTGTACAAACTTGTACAAACTTGTACAAACTTGTACAAACTTGTACAAACTTGTACATCCTTGTACACACTTGTTTAACCTTGTACAAACTTGTACAAACTTGTACATCCTTGTACACGATTTTACACCCTTGTACACACTTGTACAACCTTGTAAAAACTTGTACAACCTTGTACACACTTGTACACCCTTGTACACACTTGTACAACCTTGTACACACTTGTACAACCTTGTACACACTTGTACAACCTTTTACACACTTGTACAACCTTGTACACACTTGTACAACCTTGTACACACTTGTACAACCTTGTACACCCTTGTACAAACTTTTACACATCGTACACACTTGTACATCCTTGTACAAACTTGTACATCCTTGTACACACTTGTACAACTTTGTACACACTTGTACAATCTTGTACACACTTGTACAGCCTTGTACACAATTGTACAACCTTGTACACACTTGTACAGCCTTGTACACAATTGTACAATCTTGTACACACTTGTACAACCTTGTACACCCTTGTACACACTTTTACTTATCGTACACACTTGTACACCTTTGTACAAACTTGTACATCCTTGTACACACTTGTACAACCTTGTACAAACTTGTACAACCTTGTACAAACTTGTACAACCTTGTACAAACTTGTACAAACTTGTACATCCTTGTACACGATTTTACCGCCTTGTACACACTTGTACAACCTTGTAAAGACTTGTACAACCTTGTACACACTTGTACACCCTTGTACACACTTGTACAAGCTTGTACACACTTGTACAACCTTGTACACACTTGTACACCCTTGTACACACATGTATAACCTTGTACACAACTTGTACAACCTTGTACACACTTGTACAACCTTGTAAAACTTGTACACCCTTGTACAAACTTGTACACCCCTGTACACACTTGTACACATTTGTACACACATGTATAACCTTGTACACAACTTGTACACCCTTGTACACACTTGTACAACCTTGTACAAACTTATACAATCTTGTACACACTTGTACAACCCAGTACACAAATTGTACAACCTTGTACACACTTGTACAACCTTGTAAAACTTGTACACCCTTGTACAAACTTGTACACCCCTGTACACACTTGTACACATTTGTACACACTTGTACACCCTTGTACACACTTGTACAACCTTGTACAAACTTATACAATCTTGTACACACTTGTACAACCCAGTACACACTTGTACAATCTTGTACAAACTTGTACATCCTTGTACACGATTGTACACCCTTGTACACACTTGTACAACCTTGTAACCACTTGTACAACCTTGTACACAATTGTACAACCTTGTACACACTTGTACAACCTTGTACACACTTGCACAACTTTGTACACACTTGTACAGTCTTGTACACAATTGTACAACCTTGTACACACTTGTACAACCTTGTACACACTTGTACAACCTTGTACACAATTGTACAGCCTTGTACACACTTGTACAGCCTTGTACACACTTGTACAACCTTGTACACACTTGTACAGCCTTGTACACAATTGTACAACCTTGTACACACTTGTACAACCTTGTACACACTTGTACAACCTTGTACACAATTGTACAGCCTTGTACACACTTGTACAACCTTGTACACACTTGTACAACCTTGTACAACCTTGTACAAACCTGTACACCCTTGTACACACTTGTACAAGCTTGTACACGATTGTACACCCTTGTACACACTTGTGCACCCTTGTACAAACTTGTACATCCTTGTACACACTTGTACAACCTTGTACAAACTTGTACAAACTTGTACAAACTTGTACAAACTTGTACATCCTTGTACACGATAGTACACCCTTGTACACACTTGTACAACCTTGTACACACTTGTACAACCTGATACACAATTGTACAACCTTGTACACACTTGTACAACCTTGTACACACTTGTACAACCTTGTACACACTTGTACAACCTTGTACACACTTGTACAACCTTGTACACACTTGTACAACCTTGTACACACTTTTACAACCTTGTACACACTTGTACAGCCTTGTACACAATTGTACAACCTTGTACACACTTGTACAACCTTGTACACACTTGTACAACCTTGTACACAATTGTACAGCCTTGTACACACTTGTACAACCTTGTACACACTTGTACAGCCTTGTACAAAATTGTAAAACCTTGTACACACTTGTACAGCCTTGTACACAATTGTACAACCTTGTACACACTTGTACAACCTTGTACACCCTTGTACAAACTTTTACACATCGTACACACTTGTACATCCTTGTACAAACTTGTACATCCTTGTACACACTTGTACAACTTTGTACACACTTGTACAATCTTGTACACAATTGTACAGCCTTGTACACAATTGTACAACCTTGTACACACTTGTACAGCCTTGTACACAATTGTACAATCTTGTACACACTTGTACAACCTTGTACACCCTTGTACACACTTTTACTTATCGTACACACTTGTACACCCTTGTACAAACTTGTACATCCTTGTACACACTTGTACAACCTTGTACAAACTTGTACAAACTTGTACATCCTTGTACACGATTTTACCGCCTTGTACACACTTGTACAACCTTGTAAAAACTTGTACAACCTTGTACACACTTGTACACCCTTGTACACACTTGTACAAGCTTGTACACACTTGTACACCCTTGTACACACATGTATAACCTTGTACACAACTTGTACAACCTTGTACACACTTGTACAACCTTGTAAAACTTGTACACCCTTGTACAAACTTGTACACCCCTGTACACACTTGTACACATTTGTACACACTTGTACACCCTTGTACACACTTGTACAACCTTGTACAAACTTATACAATCTTGTACACACTTGTACAACCCAGTACACAACTTGTACAACCTTGTACACACTTGTACAAACTTGTAAAACTTGTACACCCTTGTACAAACTAGTACACCCCTGTACACACTTGTACACATTTGTACACACTTGTACACCCTTGTACACACTTGTACAACCTTGTACAAACTTATACAATCTTGTACACACTTGTACAACCCAGTACACACTTGTACAATCTTGTACAAACTTGTACATCCTTGTACACACTTGTACAACCTTGTACAAACCTGTACACCCTTATACACACTTGTACAAGCTTGTACACACTTGTACAAGCTTGTACACACTTGTACACCTTTGTTCAAACTTGTGCACCCTTGTACACTTTTGTACACCCTTGTACACATTTGTACAACCTTGTACAAACTTGTACACACTTGTACACACTTGTACACACTTGTACAACCTTGTACAAACTTGTACAACCTTGTACACACTTGTACAACCTTGTACACACTTGTACAAGTTGTACACACTTGTACAACCTTGTACACACTTGTACAACCTTGTACACACTTGTACAACCTTGTACACAATTGTAAAACCTTGTACACACTTGTACAACCTTGTACAAACTTGTACACACTTGTACAAACTTTTACATCCTTGTACACATTTGTACACCCTTGTACACACTTGTACAACCTTGTACAACCTTGTACAAACCTGTACACCCTTGTACACACTTGTACAAGCTTGTACACGATTGTACACCCTTGTACACACTTGTGCACCCTTGTACAAACTTGTACATCCTTGTACACACTTGTACAACCTTGTACAAACTTGTACAAACTTGTACAAACTTGTACAAACTTGTACAAACTTGTACATCCTTGTACACGATAGTACACCCTTGTACACACTTGTACAACCTTGTACACACTTGTACAACCTGATACACAATTGTACAACCTTGTACACACTTGTACAACCTTGTACACACTTGTACAACCTTGTACACACTTGTACAACCTTGTACACACTTGTACAACCTTGTACACACTTTTACAACCTTGTACACACTTGTACAGCCTTGTACACAATTGTACAACCTTGTACACACTTGTACAACCTTGTACACACTTGTACAACCTTGTACACAATTGTACAGCCTTGTACACACTTGTACAACCTTGTACACACTTGTACAGCCTTGTACAAAATTGTAAAACCTTGTACACACTTGTACAGCCTTGTACACAATTGTACAACCTTGTACACACTTGTACAACCTTGTACACCCTTGTACAAACTTTTACACATCGTACACACTTGTACATCCTTGTACAAACTTGTACATCCTTGTACACACTTGTACAACTTTGTACACACTTGTACAATCTTGTACACACTTGTACAGCCTTGTACACAATTGTACAACCTTGTACACACTTGTACAGCCTTGTACACAATTGTACAATCTTGTACACACTTGTACAACCTTGTACACCCTTGTACACACTTTTACTTATCGTACACACTTGTACACCCTTGTACAAACTTGTACATCCTTGTACACACTTGTACAACCTTGTACAAACTTGTACAAACTTGTACATCCTTGTACACGATTTTACCGCCTTGTACACACTTGTACAACCTTGTAAAAACTTGTACAACCTTGTACACACTTGTACACCCTTGTACACACTTGTACAAGCTTGTACACACTTGTACACCCTTGTACACACATGTATAACCTTGTACACAACTTGTACAACCTTGTACACACTTGTACAACCTTGTAAAACTTGTACACCCTTGTACAAACTTGTACACCCCTGTACACACTTGTACACATTTGTACACACTTGTACACCCTTGTACACACTTGTACAACCTTGTACAAACTTATACAATCTTGTACACACTTGTACAACCCAGTACACAACTTGTACAACCTTGTACACACTTGTACAAACTTGTAAAACTTGTACACCCTTGTACAAACTTGTACACCCCTGTACACACTTGTACACATTTGTACACACTTGTACACCCTTGTACACACTTGTACAACCTTGTACAAACTTATACAATCTTGTACACACTTGTACAACCCAGTACACACTTGTACAATCTTGTACAAACTTGTACATCCTTGTACACACTTGTAAAACCTTGTACAAACCTGTACACCCTTATACACACTTGTACAAGCTTGTACACACTTGTACAAGCTTGTACACACTTGTACACCTTTGTTCAAACTTGTGCACCCTTGTACACTTTTGTACACCCTTGTACACATTTGTACAACCTTGTACAAAGTTGTACACACTTGTACACACTTGTACACACTTGTACAACCTTGTACAAACTTGTACAACCTTGTACACACTTGTACAACCTTGTACACACTTGTACAAGTTGTACACACTTGTACAACCTTGTACACACTTGTACAACCTTGTACACACTTGTACAACCTTGTACACAATTGTAAAACCTTGTACACACTTGTACAACCTTGTACAAACTTGTACACACTTGTACAAACTTTTACATCCTTGTACACATTTGTACACCCTTGTACACACTTGTACAACCTTGTACAACCTTGTACAAACCTGTACACCCATGTACACACTTGTACAAGCTTGTACACGATTGTACACCCTTGTACACACTTGTGCACCCTTGTACAAACTTGTACATCCTTGTACACACTTGTACAACCTTGTACAAACTTGTACAAACTTGTACAAACTTGTACAAACTTGTACATCCTTGTACACGATAGTACACTCTTGTACACACTTGTACAACCTTGTACACACTTGTACAACCTGATACACAATTGTACAACCTTGTACACACTTGTACAACCTTGTACACACTTGTACAACCTTGTACACACTTGTACAACCTTGTACACACTTGTACAACCTTGTACACACTTTTACAACCTTGTACACACTTGTACAGCCTTGTACACAATTGTACAACCTTGTACACACTTGTACAACCTTGTACACACTTGTACAACCTTGTACACAATTGTACAGCCTTGTACACACTTGTACAACCTTGTACACACTTGTACAGCCTTGTACAAAATTGTAAAACCTTGTACACACTTGTACAGCCTTGTACACAATTGTACAACCTTGTACACACTTGTACAACCTTGTACACCCTTGTACAAACTTTTACACATCGTACACACTTGTACATCCTTGTACAAACTTGTACATCCTTGTACACACTTGTACAACTTTGTACACACTTGTACAATCTTGTACACACTTGTACAGCCTTGTACACAATTGTACAACCTTGTACACACTTGTACAGCCTTGTACACAATTGTACAATCTTGTACACACTTGTACAACCTTGTACACCCTTGTACACACTTTTACTTATCGTACACACTTGTACACCTTTGTACAAACTTGTACATCCTTGTACACACTTGTACAACCTTGTACAAACTTGTACAAACTTGTACATCCTTGTACACGATTTTACCGCCTTGTACACACTTGTACAACCTTGTAAAGACTTGTACAACCTTGTACACACTTGTACACCCTTGTACACACTTGTACAAGCTTGTACACACTTGTACAACCTTGTACACACTTGTACACCCTTGTACACACATGTATAACCTTGTACACAACTTGTACAACCTTGTACACACTTGTACAACCTTGTAAAACTTGTACACCCTTGTACAAACTTGTACACCCCTGTACACACTTGTACACATTTGTACACACATGTATAACCTTGTACACAACTTGTACACCCTTGTACACACTTGTACAACCTTGTACAAACTTATACAATCTTGTACACACTTGTACAACCCAGTACACAAATTGTACAACCTTGTACACACTTGTACAACCTTGTAAAACTTGTACACCCTTGTACAAACTTGTACACCCCTGTACACACTTGTACACATTTGTACACACTTGTACACCCTTGTACACACTTGTACAACCTTGTACAAACTTATACAATCTTGTACACACTTGTACAACCCAGTACACACTTGTACAATCTTGTACAAACTTGTACATCCTTGTACACGATTGTACACCCTTGTACACACTTGTACAACCTTGTAACCACTTGTACAACCTTGTACACAATTGTACAACCTTGTACACACTTGTACAACCTTGTACACACTTGCACAACTTTGTACACACTTGTACAGTCTTGTACACAATTGTACAACCTTGTACACACTTGTACAACCTTGTACACACTTGTACAACCTTGTACACAATTGTACAGCCTTGTACACACTTGTACAGCCTTGTACACACTTGTACAACCTTGTACACACTTGTACAGCCTTGTACACAATTGTACAACCTTGTACACACTTGTACAACCTTGTACACACTTGTACAACCTTGTACACAATTGTACAGCCTTGTACACACTTGTACAACCTTGTACACACTTGTACAACCTTGTACAACCTTGTACAAACCTGTACACCCTTGTACACACTTGTACACCCTTGTACACACTTGTGCACCCTTGTACAAACTTGTACATCCTTGTACACACTTGTACAACCTTGTACAAACTTGTACAAACTTGTACAAACTTGTACAAACTTGTACAAACTTGTACATCCTTGTACACGATAGTACACCCTTGTACACACTTGTACAACCTTGTACACACTTGTACAACCTGATACACAATTGTACAACCTTGTACACACTTGTACAACCTTGTACACACTTGTACAACCTTGTACACACTTGTACAACCTTGTACACACTTGTACAACCTTGTACACACTTTTACAACCTTGTACACACTTGTACAGCCTTGTACACAATTGTACAACCTTGTACACACTTGTACAACCTTGTACACACTTGTACAACCTTGTACACAATTGTACAGCCTTGTACACACTTGTACAACCTTGTACACACTTGTACAGCCTTGTACAAAATTGTAAAACCTTGTACACACTTGTACAGCCTTGTACACAATTGTACAACCTTGTACACACTTGTACAACCTTGTACACCCTTGTACAAACTTTTACACATCGTACACACTTGTACATCCTTGTACAAACTTGTACATCCTTGTACACACTTGTACAACTTTGTACACACTTGTACAATCTTGTACACACTTGTACAGCCTTGTACACAATTGTACAACCTTGTACACACTTGTACAGCCTTGTACACAATTGTACAATCTTGTACACACTTGTACAACCTTGTACACCCTTGTACACACTTTTACTTATCGTACACACTTGTACACCCTTGTACAAACTTGTACATCCTTGTACACACTTGTACAACCTTGTACAAACTTGTACAAACTTGTACATCCTTGTACACGATTTTACCGCCTTGTACACACTTGTACAACCTTGTAAAAACTTGTACAACCTTGTACACACTTGTACACCCTTGTACACACTTGTACAAGCTTGTACACACTTGTACACCCTTGTACACACATGTATAACCTTGTACACAACTTGTACAACCTTGTACACACTTGTACAACCTTGTAAAACTTGTACACCCTTGTACAAACTTGTACACCCCTGTACACACTTGTACACATTTGTACACACTTGTACACCCTTGTACACACTTGTACAACCTTGTACAAACTTATACAATCTTGTACACACTTGTACAACCCAGTACACAACTTGTACAACCTTGTACACACTTGTACAATCTTGTACAAACTTGTACATCCTTGTACACGATTGTACACCCTTGTACACACTTGTACAACCTTGTAACCACTTGTACAACCTTGTACACAATTGTACAATCTTGTACACACTTGTACAACCTTGTACACACTTGCACAACTTTGTACACACTTGTACAGTCTTGTACACAATTGTACAACCTTGTACACACTTGTACAACCTTGTACACACTTGTACAACCTTGTACACAATTGTACAGCCTTGTACACACTTGTACAGCCTTGTACACACTTGTACAACCTTGTACACACTTGTACAGCCTTGTACACAATTGTACAACCTTGTACACACTTGTACAACCTCGTACACACTTGTACAACCTTGTACACAATTGTACAGCCTTGTACACACTTGTACAACCTTGTACACACTTGTACAACCTTGTTAAAACTTGTACACCCTTGTACACACTTGTACAACCTTGTACAACCTTGTACACACTTGTACAGCCTTGTACACAATTGTACAACCTTGTACACACTTGTACAACCTTGTACACAATTGTACAACCTCGTACACACTTGTACAACCTTGTACACACTTGTACAACCTTTTACACACTTGTACAGCCTTGTACACAATTGTACAGCCTTGTACACAATTGTACAACCTTGTACACACTTGTACAGCCTTGTACACAATTGTACAACCTTGTACACACTTGTACAACCTTGTACACACTTGTACAACCTTGTACACAATTGTAGAGCCTTGTACACACTTGTACAACCTTGTACACAATTGTAGAGCCTTGTACACACTTGTACAACCTTGTACACACTTGTACAGCCTTGTACACACTTGTACAACCTTGTACACAATTGTACAGCCTTGTACACACTTGTACAAAATTGTACAACTTGTACACCCTTGTACAAACTTTTACACATCGTACACACTTGTACAGCCCTTGTACAAACTTGTACAAACTTGTACAAACTTGTACAAACTTGTACAAACTTGTACATCCTTGTACACACTTGTACAACCTTGTACAAACTTGTACAAACTTGTACATCCTTGTACACGATTTTACACCCTTGTACACACTTGTACAACCTTGTAAAAACTTGTACAACCTTGTACACACTTGTACACCCTTGTACACACTTGTACAACCTTGTACACACTTGTACAACCTTGTACACACTTGTACAACCTTTTACACACTTGTACAACCTTGTACACACTTGTACAACCTTGTACACACTTGTACAACCTTGTACACACTTGTACAACCTTGTACTTACTTGTACAACCTTGTACACACTTGTACAACCTTGTACACACTTGTACAACCTTGTACACACTTGTACAACCTTGTACAAACTTGTACAACCTTGTACACACTTGTACAACCTTGTACACACTTGTACAACCTTGTACACACTTGTACAACCTTGTACATTCTTGTACAACCATGTACACACTTGTACAACCATGTAAAAACTTGTACAACCTTGTACACACTTGTACACCCTTGTACACACTTGTACAAGCTTGTACACACTTGTACAACCTTGTACACACTTGTACACCCTTGTACACACTTGTACAACCTTTTACAAACTTGTACACACTTGTACAAACTTGTACATTATTGTACATACTTGTACACCCTTGTACACACTTGTACAACCTTGTACAAACCTGTACACCCTTGTACACACTTGTACAAGCTTGTACACACTTGTACAAACTTGTACACACTTGTACAACCTTGTACAAACTTGTACAACCTTGTACACACTTGTACAACCTTGTACACACTTGTACAAGCTTGTACACACTTGTACACACTTGTACAAGCTTGTACACACTTGTACAAGTTGTACACACTTGTACAACCTTGTACACACTTGTACAACCTTGTACACACTTGTACAACCTTGTACAAACTTGTACAAACTTGTACAACCTTTTCATCCTTGTACACATTTGTACATCCTTGTACACATTTGTACAACCTTGTACAAACCTGTACACCCTTGTACACACTTGTACAAGCTTGTACACGATTGTACACCCTTGTACACACTTGTGCACCCTTGTACACACTTGTACACCCTTGTACACACTTGTACAACCTTGTACAAACTTGTACACTTGTACAACATTGTACAAACCTGTACACCCTTGTACACACTTGTACAACCTTGTACACACTTGTACAAACTTGTACCCCCTGTTACAACCTTGTACACACTTGTACAAACTTGTACACACTTGTACAGCCTTGTACACAATTGTACACCCATGTACACAATTTAAAAACTTGTACACACTTGTACAACCTTGTACACACTTGTACAACCTTGTACACACTTGTACAACCTTGTACACACTTGTACAACCTTGTACACACTTGTACAACCTTGTACAAACTTGTACAATCTTGTACACACTTGTGCACCCTTGTACACACTTGTAAAAGCTTGTACACACTTGTACAACCTTGTACACACTTGTACAACCTTGTACACACTTGTACAACCTTGTACACAATTGTATAACCTTGTACACACTTGTACAACCTTGTACAAACTTGTACAAACTTGTACACACTTGTACACCCTTGTACACACTTGTAAAAGCTTGTACACACTTGTACAACCTTGTACACACTTGTACAGCCTTGTACAAAATTGTACAACCTTGTACACACTTGTACAGCCTTGTACACAATTGTACAACCTTGTACACAATTGTACAACCTTGTACACCCTTGTACAAACTTTTACACATCGTACACACTTGTACACCCTTGTACAAACTTGTACATCTTTGTACACACTTGTACAACCTTGTACACACTTGTACAACCTTGTACACACTTGTACAGCCTTGTACACAATTGTACAACCTTGTACACAGTTGTACAGCCTTGTACACAATTGTACAACCTTGTACACACTTGTACAACCTTGTACACCCTTGTACACACTTTTACTTATCGTACACACTTGTACACCCTTGTACAAACTTGTTCATCCTTGTACACACTTGTACAACCTTGTACAAACTTGTACAAACTTTTACAAACTTGTACAAACTTGTACATCCTTGTACACACTTGTACAACCTTGTACAAACTTGTACAAACTTGTACATCCTTGTACACGATTTTACAACCTTGTACACACTTGTACAACCTTGTAAAAACTTGTACAACCTTGTACACACTTGTACACCCTTGTACACACTTGTACAACCTTGTACACACTTGTACAACCTTGTACACACTTGTACAACCTTGTACACACTTGTACAACCTTGTACACACTTGTACAACCTTGTACACACTTGTACACACTTGTACAACCTTGTACACACTTGTACAACCTTGTACACACTTGTACAACCTTGTACACACTTGTACAACCATGTAAAAACTTGTACAACCTTGTAACCACTTGTACACCCTTGTACACACTTGTACAAGCTTGTACACACTTGTACAACCTTGTACACACTTGTACACCCTTGTACACACTTGTACAACCTTTTACAAACTTGTACACAATTGTACAAACTTGTACATTATTGTACATACTTGTACACCCTTGTACACACTTGTACAACCTTGTACAAACCTGTACAACCTTGTACACACTTGTACAACCTTGTACAAACCTGTACACCCTTGTACACACTTGTACAAGCTTGTACACACTTGTACAAGCTTGTACACACTTGTACAACCTTGTTCAAACTTGTGCACCCTTGTACACCTTTGTACACCCTTGTACACATTTGTACAACCTTGTACAAACTTGTACACACTTGTACAAACTTGTACACACTTGTACAACCTTGTACAAACTTGTACAACCTTGTACACACTTGTACAACCTTGTACACACTTGTACAAGCTTGTACACACTTGTACAAGTTGTACACACTTGTACAAGTTGTACACACTTGTACAACCTTGTACACACTTGTACAACCTTGTACACACTTTTACAACCTTGTACACACTTGTACAACCTTGTACAAACTTGTACAAACTTGTACAACCTTTTCATCCTTGTACACATTTGTACACCCTTGTACACACTTGTACAACCTTGTACAAACCTGTACACCCTTGTACACACTTGTACAAGCTTGTACACGATTGTACACCCTTGTACACACTTGTGCACCCTTGTACACACTTGTACACCCTTGTACACACTTGTACAACCTTGTACAAACTTGTACACACTTGTACAACATTGTACAAACCTGTACAACCTTGTACACACTTGTACAACCTTGTACACACTTGTACAACCTTGTACCCCCTGTTACAACCTTGTACAAACTTGTACAACCTTGTACACACTTGTACAGCCTTGTACACAATTGTACACCCATGTACACAATTTAAAAACTTGTACACACTTGTACAACCTTGTACACACTTGTACAACCTTGTACACACTTGTACAACCTTGTACACACTTGTACAACCTTGTACACACTTGTACAGCCTTGTACACAATTGTACAACCTTGTACACAGTTGTACAGCCTTGTACACAATTGTACAACCTTGTACACACTTGTACAACCTTGTACACCCTTGTACACACTTTTACTTATCGTACACACTTGTACACCCTTGTACAAACTTGTACATCCTTGTACACACTTGTACAACCTTGTACAAACTTGTAAAAACTTGTACAAACTTGTACAAACTTGTACAAACTTGTACATCCTTGTACACACTTGTACAACCTTGTACAAACTTGTACAAACTTGTACATCCTTGTACACGATTTTACACCCTTGTACACACTTGTACAACCTTGTAAAAACTTGTACAACCTTGTACACACTTGTACACCCTTGTACACACTTGTACAACCTTTACACCTTTGTACAACCTTGTACACACTTGTACAACCTTTTACACACTTGTACAACCTTGTACACACTTGTACAACCTTGTACACACTTGTACAACCTTGTACACACTTGTACAACCTTGTACACACTTGTACAACCTTGTACACACTTGTACAACCTTGTACACACTTGTACAACCTTGTACACACTTGTACAACCTTGTACAAACTTGTACAACCTTGTACACACTTGTACAACCTTGTACACACTTGTACAACCTTGTACAAACTTGTACAACCTTGTACACACTTGTACAACCTTGTACACACTTGTACAACCATGTAAAAACTTGTACAACCTTGTACACACTTGTACACCCTTGTACACACTTGTACAAGCTTGTACACACTTGTACAACCTTGTACACACTTGTACACCCTTGTACACACTTGTACAACCTTTTACAAACTTGTACACACTTGTACAAACTTGTACATTATTGTACATACTTGTACACCCTTGTACACACTTGTACAACCTTGTACAAACCTGTACACCCTTGTACACACTTGTACAAGCTTGTACACACTTGTACAAGCTTGTACACACTTGTACACCCTTGTTCAAACTTGTGCACCCTTGTACATTTTTGTACACCCTTGTACACATTTGTACAACCTTGTACAAACTTGTACACACTTGTACAAACTTGTACACATTTGTACAACCTTGTACAAACTTGTACAACCTTGTACACACTTGTACAACCTTGTACACACTTGTACAAGCTTGTACACACTTGTACAAGTTGTACACACTTGTACAACCTTGTACACACTTGTACAACCTTGTACACACTTGTACAACCTTGTACACACTTGTACAACCTTGTACAAACTTGTACAAACTTGTACAACCTTTTCATCCTTGTACACATTTGTACACCCTTGTACACACTTGTACAACCTTGTACAAACCTGTACACCCTTGTACACACTTGTACAAGCTTGTACACGATTGTACACCCTTGTACACACTTGTGCACCCTTGTACACACTTGTACACCCTTGTACACACTTGTACAACCTTGTACAAACTTGTACACTTGTACAACATTGTACAAACCTGTACACCCTTGTACACACTTGTACAACCTTGTACACACTTGTACAACCTTGTACCCCCTGTTACAACCTTGTACACACTTGTACAACCTTGTACACACTTGTACAGCCTTGTACACAATTGTACACCCATGTACACAATTTAAAAACTTGTACACACTTGTACAACCTTGTACACACTTGTACAACCTTGTACACACTTGTACAACCTTGTACACACTTGTACAACCTTGTACACACTTGTACAACCTTGTACACACTTGTACAACCTTGTACACACTTGTACAACCTTGTACAAACTTGTACAAACTTGTACACACTTGTACACCCTTGTACACACTTGTAAAAGCTTGTACACACTTGTACAACCTTGTACACACTTGTACAACCTTGTAGACAATTGTATAACCTTGTACACACTTGTACAACCTTGTACAAACTTGTACAAACTTGTACACACTTGTACACCCTTGTACACACTTGTAAAAGCTTGTACACACTTGTACAACCTTGTACACACTTGTACACCCTTGTACACACTTGTACAACCTTGTACACACTTGTACAACCTTGTACACAATTGTACAACCTTGTACACACTTGTACAACCTTGTACACACTTGTACAACCTTGTACACACTTGTACAACCTTGTACACACTTGTACAACCTTGTACACACTTGTACAACCTTGTACACACTTGTACAACCTTGTACACAATTGTACAGCCTTGTACACACTTGTACAACCTTGTACACACTTGTACAGCCTTGTACAAAATTGTACAACCTTGTACAAAATTGTACAACCTTGTACACACTTGTACAGCCTTGTACACAATTGTACAACCTTGTACACACTTGTACAAACTTGTACACCCTTGTACAAACTTGTACACATCGTACACACTTGTACAGCCCTTGTACAAACTTGTACATCCTTGTACACACTTGTACAACCTTGTACACACTTGAACATCCTTGTACACAATTGTACACCCTTGTACACACTTGTACAACCTTGTACACACTTGTACAACCTTGAACAAACTTGTACAGCCTTGTACACAATTGTACAACCTTGTACACACTTGTACAACCTTGTACACACTTGTACAACTTTGTAAACAATTGTACAGCCTTGTACACACTTGTACAACCTTGTACACACTTGTACAGCCTTGTACACAATTGTACAACCTTGTACAAACTTGTACAACCTTGTACACACTTGTACAACCTTGTACACACTTGCACAACTTTGTACACACTTGTACAGTCTTGTACACAATTGTACAACCTTGTACACACTTGTACAACCTTGTACACACTTGTACAACCTTGTACACAATTGTACAGCCTTGTACACACTTGTACAGCCTTGTACACACTTGTACAACCTTGTACACACTTGTACAGCCTTGTACACAATTGTACAACCTTGTACACACTTGTACAACCTTGTACACACTTGTACAACCTTGTACACAATTGTACAGCCTTGTACACAATTGTACAGCCTTGTACACACTTGTACAACCTTGTACACACTTGTACAACCTTGTTAAAACTTGTACACCCTTGTACACACTTGTACAACCTTGTACAACCTTGTACACACTTGTACAGCCTTGTACACAATTGTACAACCTTGTACACACTTGTACAACCTTGTACACAATTGTACAACCTCGTACACACTTGTACAACCTTGTACACACTTGTACAACCTTTTACACACTTGTACAGCCTTGTACACAATTGTACAGCCTTGTACACAATTGTACAACCTTGTACACACTTGTACAGCCTTGTACACAATTGTACAACCTTGTACACACTTGTACAACCTTGTACACACTTGTACAACCTTGTACACAATTGTAGAGCCTTGTACACACTTGTACAACCTTGTACACAATTGTAGAGCCTTGTACACACTTGTACAACCTTGTACACACTTGTACAGCCTTGTACAAAATTGTACAAACTTGTACACCCTTGTACAAACTTTTACACATCGTACACACTTGTACAGCCCTTGTACAAACTTGTACAAGCTTGTACAAACTTGTACAAACTTGTACAAACTTGTACAAACTTGTACATCCTTGTACACACTTGTACAACCTTGTACAAACTTGTACAAACTTGTACATCCTTGTACACGATTTTACACCCTTGTACACACTTGTACAACCTTGTAAAAACTTGTACAACCTTGTACACACTTGTACACCCTTGTACACACTTGTACAACCTTGTACACACTTGTACAACCTTGTACACACTTGTACAACCTTTTACACACTTGTACAACCTTGTACACACTTGTACAACCTTGTACACACTTGTACAACCTTGTACACACTTGTACAACCTTGTACACACTTGTACAACCTTGTACACACTTGTACAACCTTGTACACACTTGTACAACCTTGTACACACTTGTACAACCTTGTACAAACTTGTACAACCTTGTACACACTTGTACAACCTTGTACACACTTGTACAACCTTGTACACACTTGTACAACCTTGTACACACTTGTACAACCTTGTACATTCTTGTACAACCATGTACACACTTGTACAACCATGTAAAAACTTGTACAACCTTTTACACACTTGTACACCCTTGTACACACTTGTACAAGCTTGTACACACTTGTACAACCTTGTACACACTTGTACACCCTTGTACACACTTGTACAACCTTTTACAAACTTGTACACACTTGTACAAACTTGTACATTATTGTACATACTTGTACACCCTTGTACACACTTGTACAACCTTGTACAAACCTGTACACCCTTGTACACACTTGTACAAGCTTGTACACACTTGTACAAACTTGTACACACTTGTACAACCTTGTACAAACTTGTACAACCTTGTACACACTTGTACAACCTTGTACACACTTGTACAAGCTTGTACACACTTGTACACACTTGTACAACCTTGTACAAACCTGTACACCCTTGTACACACTTGTACAAGCTTGTACACGATTGTACACCCTTGTACACACTTGTGCACCCTTGTACACACTTGTACACCCTTGTACACACTTGTACAACCTTGTACAAACTTGTACACTTGTACAACATTGTACAAACCTGTACACCCTTGTACACACTTGTACAACCTTGTACACACTTGTACAAACTTGTACCCCCTGTTACAACCTTGTACACACTTGTACAACCTTGTACACACTTGTACAGCCTTGTACACAATTGTACACCCATGTACACAATTTAAAAACTTGTACACACTTGTACAACCTTGTACACACTTGTACAACCTTGTACACACTTGTACAACCTTGTACACACTTGTACAACCTTGTACACACTTGTACAACCTTGTACAAACTTGTACAAACTTGTACACACTTGTACACCCTTGTACACACTTGTAAAAGCTTGTACACACTTGTACAACCTTGTACACACTTGTACAACCTTGTACACAATTGTATAACCTTGTACACACTTGTACAACCTTGTACAAACTTGTACAAACTTGTACACACTTGTACACCCTTGTACACACTTGTAAAAGCTTGTACACACTTGTACAACCTTGTACACACTTGTACAGCCTTGTACAAAATTGTACAACCTTGTACACACTTGTACAGCCTTGTACACAATTGTACAACCTTGTACACACTTGTACAACCTTGTACACCCTTGTACAAACTTTTACACATCGTACACACTTGTACACCCTTGTACAAACTTGTACATCTTTGTACACACTTGTACAACCTTGTACACACTTGTACAACCTTGTACACACTTGTACAGCCTTGTACACAATTGTACAACCTTGTACACAGTTGTACAGCCTTGTACACAATTGTACAACCTTGTACACACTTGTACAACCTTGTACACCCTTGTACACACTTTTACTTATCGTACACACTTGTACACCCTTGTACAAACTTGTTCATCCTTGTACACACTTGTACAACCTTGTACAAACTTGTACAAACTTTTACAAACTTGTACAAACTTGTACATCCTTGTACACACTTGTACAACCTTGTACAAACTTGTACAAACTTGTACATCCTTGTACACGATTTTACACCCTTGTACACACTTGTACAACCTTGTAAAAACTTGTACAACCTTGTACACACTTGTACACCCTTGTACACACTTGTACAACCTTGTACACACTTGTACAACCTTGTACACACTTGTACAACCTTGTACACACTTGTACAACCTTGTACACACTTGTACAACCTTGTACACACTTGTACAACCTTGTACACACTTGTACAACCTTGTACACACTTGTACAACCTTGTACACACTTGTACAACCTTGTACACACTTGTACAACCTTGTACACACTTGTACAACCTTGTACACACTTGTACAACCTTGTACACACTTGTACAACCTTGTACACACTTGTACACACTTGTACAACCTTGTACACACTTGTACAACCTTGTACACACTTGTACAACCTTGTACACACTTGTACAACCTTGTACACACTTGTACAACCATGTAAAAACTTGTACAACCTTGTACACACTTGTACACCCTTGTACACACTTGTACAAGCTTGTTCACACTTGTACAACCTTGTACACACTTGTACACCCTTGTACACACTTGTACAACCTTTTACAAACTTGTACACAATTGTACAAACTTGTACATTATTGTACATACTTGTACACCCTTGTACACACTTGTACAACTTTGTACAAACCTGTACACCCTTGTACACACTTGTACAACCTTGTACAAACCTGTACACCCTTGTACACACTTGTACAAGCTTGTACACACTTGTACAAGCTTGTACACACTTGTACAAACTTGTACACACTTGTACAACCTTGTACAAACTTGTACAACCTTGTACACACTTGTACAACCTTGTACAAACTTGTACAACCTTGTACACACTTGTACAACCTTGTACACACTTGTACAAGCTTGTACACACTTGTACAAGTTGTACACACTTGTACAAGTTGTACACACTTGTACAAGTTGTACACACTTGTACAACCTTGTACACACTTGTACAACCTTGTACACACTTTTACAACCTTGTACACACTTGTACAACCTTGTACAAACTTGTACAAACTTGTACAACCTTTTCATCCTTGTACACATTTGTACACCCTTGTACACACTTGTACAACCTTGTACAAACCTGTACACCCTTGTACACACTTGTACAAGCTTGTACACGATTGTACACCCTTGTACACTCTTGTGCACCCTTGTACACACTTGTACACCCTTGTACACACTTGTACAACCTTGTACAAACTTGTACACACTTGTACAACATTGTACAAACCTGTACACCCTTGTACACACTTGTACAACCTTGTACACACTTGTACAACCTTGTACCCCCTGTTACAACCTTGTACACACTTGTACAACCTTGTACACACTTGTACAGCCTTGTACACAATTGTACACCCATGTACACAATTTAAAAACTTGTACACACTTGTACAACCTTGTACACACTTGTACAACCTTGTACACACTTGTACAACCTTGTACACACTTGTACAACCTTGTACACACTTGTACAGCCTTGTACACAATTGTACAACCTTGTACACAGTTGTACAGCCTTGTACACAATTGTACAACCTTGTACACACTTGTACAACCTTGTACACCCTTGTACACACTTTTACTTATCGTACACACTTGTACACCCTTGTACAAACTTGTACATCCTTGTACACACTTGTACAACCTTGTACAAACTTGTAAAAACTTGTACAAACTTGTACAAACTTGTACAAACTTGTACATCCTTGTACACACTTGTACAACCTTGTACAAACTTGTACAAACTTGTACATCCTTGTACACGATTTTACACCCTTGTACACACTTGTACAACCTTGTAAAAACTTGTACAACCTTGTACACACTTGTACACCCTTGTACACACTTGTACAACCTTTACACACTTGTACAACCTTGTACACACTTGTACAACCTTTTACACACTTGTACAACCTTGTACACACTTGTACAACCTTGTACACACTTGTACAACCTTGTACACACTTGTACAACCTTGTACACACTTGTACAACCTTGTACACACTTGTACAACCTTGTACACACTTGTACAACCTTGTACAAACTTGTACAACCTTGTACACACTTGTACAACCTTGTACACACTTGTACAACCTTGTACAAACTTGTACAACCTTGTACACACTTGTACAACCTTGTACACACTTGTACAACCATGTAAAAACTTGTACAACCTTGTACACACTTGTACACCCTTGTACACACTTGTACAAGCTTGTACACACTTGTACAACCTTGTACACACTTGTACACCCTTGTACACACTTGTACAACCTTTTACAAACTTGTACACACTTGTACAAACTTGTACATTATTGTACATACTTGTACACCCTTGTACACACTTGTACAACCTTGTACAAACCTGTACACCCTTGTACACACTTGTACAAGCTTGTACACACTTGTACAAGCTTGTACACACTTGTACACCCTTGTTCAAACTTGTGCACCCTTGTACATTTTTGTACACCCTTGTACACATTTGTACAACCTTGTACAAACTTGTACACACTTGTACAAACTTGTACACATTTGTACAACCTTGTACAAACTTGTACAACCTTGTACACACTTGTACAACCTTGTACACACTTGTACAAGCTTGTACACACTTGTACAAGTTGTACACACTTGTACAACCTTGTACACACTTGTACAACCTTGTACACACTTGTACAACCTTGTACAAACTTGTACAAACTTGTACAACCTTTTCATCCTTGTACACATTTGTACACCCTTGTACACACTTGTACAACCTTGTACAAACCTGTACACCCTTGTACACACTTGTACAAGCTTGTACACGATTGTACACCCTTGTACACACTTGTGCACCCTTGTACACACTTGTACACCCTTGTACACACTTGTACAACCTTGTACAAACTTGTACACTTGTACAACATTGTACAAACCTGTACACCCTTGTACACATTTGTACAACCTTGTACACACTTGTACAACCTTGTACCCCCTGTTACAACCTTGTACACACTTGTACAACCTTGTACACACTTGTACAGCCTTGTACACAATTGTACACCCATGTACACAATTTAAAAACTTGTACACACTTGTACAACCTTGTACACACTTGTACAACCTTGTACACACTTGTACAACCTTGTACACACTTGTACAACCTTGTACACACTTGTACAACCTTGTACAAACTTGTACAAACTTGTACACACTTGTACACCCTTGTACACACTTGTAAAAGCTTGTACACACTTGTACAACCTTGTACACACTTGTACAACCTTGTAGACAATTGTATAACCTTGTACACACTTGTACAACCTTGTACAAACTTGTACAAACTTGTACACACTTGTACACCCTTGTACACACTTTTAAAAGCTTGTACACACTTGTACAACCTTGTACACACTTGTACACCCTTGTACACACTTGTACAACCTTGTACACACTTGTACAACCTTGTACACAATTGTACAACCTTGTACACACTTGTACAACCTTGTACACACTTGTACAACCTTGTACACACTTGTACAGCCTTGTACACAATTGTACAACCTTGTACACACTTGTACAACCTTGTACACACTTGTACAACCTTGTACACAATTGTACAGCCTTGTACACACTTGTACAACCTTGTACACACTTGTACAGCCTTGTACAAAATTGTACAACCTTGTACACACTTGTACAGCCTTGTACAAAATTGTACAACCTTGTACACACTTGTACAGCCTTGTACACAATTGTACAACCTTGTACACACTTGTACAAACTTGTACACCCTTGTACAAACTTTTACACATCGTACACACTTGTACAGCCCTTGTACAAACTTGTACATCCTTGTACACACTTGTACAACCTTGTACACACTTGAATATCCTTGTACACAATTGTACACCCTTGTACACACTTGTACAACCTTGTACACACTTGTACAACCTTGAACAAACTTGTACAGCCTTGTACACAATTGTACAACCTTGTACAAACTTGTACAACCTTGTACACACTTTTACAACCTTGTAAACAATTGTACAGCCTTGTACACACTTGTACAACCTTGTACACACTTGTACAGCCTTGTACACAATTGTACAACCTTGTACACACTTGTACAACCTTGTACACACTTGTACAACCTTGTACACAATTGTACAGCCTTGTACACACTTGTACAACCTTGTACACACTTGTACAACCTTGTAAAAACTTGTACACCCTTGTACACACTTGTACAACCTTGTACAACCTTGTACACACTTGTACAGCCTTGTACAACCTTGTACAACCTTGTACACACTTGTACAGCCTTGTAAAAACTTGTACACCCTTGTACACACATGTACAACCTTGTACACAACTTGTACAACCTTGTACACACTTGTACAACCTTGTAAAACTTGTACACATTTGTACACACTTGTACACCCTTGTACACACTTGTACAACCTTGTACAAACTTATACAATCTTGTACAAACTTGTACAACCCAGTACACACTTGTACAATCTTGTACAAACTTGTACTCCCTTGTACAAACTTGTACATCCTTGTACACACTTGTACAACCTTGTACAAACTTGTACAAACTTGTACAAACTTGTACATCCTTGTACACGATTGTACACCCTTGTACACACTTGTACAACCTTGTACACACTTGTACAACCTGACACACAATTGTACAACCTTGTACACACTTGTACAACCTTGTACACACTTGTACAACCTTGTACACACTTGTACAGCCTTGTACACAATTGTACAACCTTGTACACACTTGTACAACCTTGTACACACTTGTACAACCTTGTACACAATTGTACAGCCTTGTACACAATTGTACAACCTTGTACACACTTGTACAGCCTTGTACACACTTGTACAGCCTTGTACAAAATTGTACAGCCTTGTACGCAATTGTGCAACCTTGTACACACTTGTACAACCTTGTACACCCTTGTACAAACTTTTACACATCGTACACACTTGTACACACTTGTACAAACTTTTACACACTTGTACAACCTTGTACACACTTGTACAACCTTGTACACACTTGTACATCCTTGTACACAATTGTACAACCTTGTACACAGTTGTACAGCCTTGTACACAATTGTACAACCTTGTACACACTTGTACAACCTTGTACACCCTTGTACACACTTTTACTTATCGTACACACTTGTACACCCTTTTACAAACTTGTACATCCTTGTACACACTTGTACAACCTTGTACAAACTTGTACAAACTTGTACATCCTTGTTCACGATTTTACACCCTTGTGCACACTTGTACAACCTTGTAAAAACTTGTACAACCTTGTACACACTTGTACACCCTTGTACACACTTGTACAACCTTGTACACACTTGTACAACCTTGTACACACTTGTACAACCTTGTACACACTTGTACAACCTTGTACACACTTGTACAACCTTGTACACACTTGTACAACCTTGTACACACTTGTACAACCTTGTACACACTTGTACAACCTTGTACACACTTGTACAAGCTTGTACACACTTGTACAACCTTGTACACACTTGTACACCCTTGTACACACTTGTACAACCTTGTACAAACCTGTACACCCTTATACACACTTGTACAAGCTTGTACACACTTGTACAAACTTGTACACACTTGTACACCTTTGTTCAAACTTGTGCACCCTTGTACACTTTTGTACACCCTTGTACACATTTGTACAACCTTGTACAAACTTGTACACACTTGTACAAACTTGTACACACTTGTACAACCTTGTACAAACTTGTACAACCTTGTACACACTTGTACAACCTTGTACACACTTGTACAAGTTGTACACACTTGTACAACCTTGTACACACTTGTACAACCTTGTACACACTTGTACAACCTTGTACACAATTTTAAAACCTTGTACACACTTGTACAACCTTGTACAAACTTGTACACACTTGTACAAACTTTTACATCCTTGTACACATTTGTACACCCTTGTACACACTTGTACAACCTTGTACAACCTTGTACAAACCTGTACACCCTTGTACACACTTTTACTTATCGTACACACTTGTACACCCTTGTACAAACTTGTACATCCTTGTACAACCTTGTACAACCTTGTACACACTTGTACAGCCTTGTACACAATTGTACAATCTTGTACACACTTGTACAACCTTGTACACCCTTGTACACACTTTTACTTATCGTACACACTTGTACACACTTGTACAACCTTGTACACCCTTGTACACACTTTTACTTATCGTACACACTTGTACACCCTTGTACAAACTTGTACATCCTTGTACACACTTGTACACCCTTGTACACACATGTATAACCTTGTACACAACTTGTACAACCTTGTACACACTTGTACAACCTTGTAAAACTTGTACACCCTTGTACAAACTTGTACACCCCTGTACACACTTGTACACATTTGTACACACTTGTACACCCTTGTACACACTTGTACAACCTTGTACAAACTTATACAATCTTGTACACACTTGTACAACCCAGTACACAACTTGTACAACCTTGTACACACTTGTACAACCTTGTAAAACTTGTACACCCTTGTACAAACTTGTACACCCCTGTACACACTTGTACACATTTGTACACACTTGTACACCCTTGTACACACTTGTACAACCTTGTACAAACTTATACAATCTTGTACACACTTGTACAACCCAGTACACACTTGTACAATCTTGTACAAACTTGTACATCCTTGTACACGATTGTACACCCTTGTACACACTTGTACAACCTTGTAACCACTTGTACAACCTTGTACACAATTGTACAACCTTGTACACACTTGTACAACCTTGTACACACTCGCACAACTTTGTACACACTTGTACAGTCTTGTACACAATTGTACAACCTTGTACACACTTGTACAACCTTGTACACACTTGTACAACCTTGTACACAATTGTACAGCCTTGTACACACTTGTACAGCCTTGTACACACTTGTACAACCTTGTACACACTTGTACAGCCTTGTACACAATTGTACAAACTTGTACACACTTGTACAACCTTGTACACACTTGTACACTTGTACAACATTGTACAAACCTGTACACCCTTGTACACATTTGTACAACCTTGTACACACTTGTACAACCTTGTACCCCCTGTTACAACCTTGTACACACTTGTACAACCTTGTACACACTTGTACAGCCTTGTACACAATTGTACACCCATGTACACAATTTAAAAACTTGTACACACTTGTACAACCTTGTACACACTTGTACAACCTTGTACACACTTGTACAACCTTGTACACACTTGTACAACCTTGTACACACTTGTACAACCTTGTACAAACTTGTACAAACTTGTACACACTTGTACACCCTTGTACACACTTGTAAAAGCTTGTACACACTTGTACAACCTTGTACACACTTGTACAACCTTGTAGACAATTGTATAACCTTGTACACACTTGTACAACCTTGTACAAACTTGTACAAACTTGTACACACTTGTACACCCTTGTACACACTTTTAAAAGCTTGTACACACTTGTACAACCTTGTACACACTTGTACACCCTTGTACACACTTGTACAACCTTGTACACACTTGTACAACCTTGTACACAATTGTACAACCTTGTACACACTTGTACAACCTTGTACACACTTGTACAACCTTGTACACACTTGTACAGCCTTGTACACAATTGTACAACCTTGTACACACTTGTACAACCTTGTACACACTTGTACAACCTTGTACACAATTGTACAGCCTTGTACACACTTGTACAACCTTGTACACACTTGTACAGCCTTGTACAAAATTGTACAACCTTGTACACACTTGTACAGCCTTGTACAAAATTGTACAACCTTGTACACACTTGTACAGCCTTGTACACAATTGTACAACCTTGTACACACTTGTACAAACTTGTACACCCTTGTACAAACTTTTACACATCGTACACACTTGTACAGCCCTTGTACAAACTTGTACATCCTTGTACACACTTGTACAACCTTGTACACACTTGAATATCCTTGTACACAATTGTACACCCTTGTACACACTTGTACAACCTTGTACACACTTGTACAACCTTGAACAAACTTGTACAGCCTTGTACACAATTGTACAACCTTGTACAAACTTGTACAACCTTGTACACACTTTTACAACCTTGTAAACAATTGTACAGCCTTGTACACACTTGTACAACCTTGTACACACTTGTACAGCCTTGTACACAATTGTACAACCTTGTACACACTTGTACAACCTTGTACACACTTGTACAACCTTGTACACAATTGTACAGCCTTGTACACACTTGTACAACCTTGTACACACTTGTACAACCTTGTAAAAACTTGTACACCCTTGTACACACTTGTACAACCTTGTACAACCTTGTACACACTTGTACAGCCTTGTACAACCTTGTACAACCTTGTACACACTTGTACAGCCTTGTAAAAACTTGTACACCCTTGTACACACATGTACAACCTTGTACACAACTTGTACAACCTTGTACACACTTGTACAACCTTGTAAAACTTGTACACATTTGTACACACTTGTACACCCTTGTACACACTTGTACAACCTTGTACAAACTTATACAATCTTGTACAAACTTGTACAACCCAGTACACACTTGTACAATCTTGTACAAACTTGTACTCCCTTGTACAAACTTGTACATCCTTGTACACACTTGTACAACCTTGTACAAACTTGTACAAACTTGTACAAACTTGTACATCCTTGTACACGATTGTACACCCTTGTACACACTTGTACAACCTTGTACACACTTGTACAACCTGACACACAATTGTACAACCTTGTACACACTTGTACAACCTTGTACACACTTGTACAACCTTGTACACACTTGTACAGCCTTGTACACAATTGTACAACCTTGTACACACTTGTACAACCTTGTACACACTTGTACAACCTTGTACACAATTGTACAGCCTTGTACACAATTGTACAACCTTGTACACACTTGTACAGCCTTGTACACACTTGTACAGCCTTGTACAAAATTGTACAGCCTTGTACGCAATTGTGCAACCTTGTACACACTTGTACAACCTTGTACACCCTTGTACAAACTTTTACACATCGTACACACTTGTACACACTTGTACAAACTTTTACACACTTGTACAACCTTGTACACACTTGTACAACCTTGTACACACTTGTACATCCTTGTACACAATTGTACAACCTTGTACACAGTTGTACAGCCTTGTACACAATTGTACAACCTTGTACACACTTGTACAACCTTGTACACCCTTGTACACACTTTTACTTATCGTACACACTTGTACACCCTTTTACAAACTTGTACATCCTTGTACACACTTGTACAACCTTGTACAAACTTGTACAAACTTGTACATCCTTGTTCACGATTTTACACCCTTGTGCACACTTGTACAACCTTGTAAAAACTTGTACAACCTTGTACACACTTGTACACCCTTGTACACACTTGTACAACCTTGTACACACTTGTACAACCTTGTACACACTTGTACAACCTTGTACACACTTGTACAACCTTGTACACACTTGTACAACCTTGTACACACTTGTACAACCTTGTACACACTTGTACAACCTTGTACACACTTGTACAACCTTGTACACACTTGTACAAGCTTGTACACACTTGTACAACCTTGTACACACTTGTACACCCTTGTACACACTTGTACAACCTTGTACAAACCTGTACACCCTTATACACACTTGTACAAGCTTGTACACACTTGTACAAACTTGTACACACTTGTACACCTTTGTTCAAACTTGTGCACCCTTGTACACTTTTGTACACCCTTGTACACATTTGTACAACCTTGTACAAACTTGTACACACTTGTACAAACTTGTACACACTTGTACAACCTTGTACAAACTTGTACAACCTTGTACACACTTGTACAACCTTGTACACACTTGTACAAGTTGTACACACTTGTACAACCTTGTACACACTTGTACAACCTTGTACACACTTGTACAACCTTGTACACAATTTTAAAACCTTGTACACACTTGTACAACCTTGTACAAACTTGTACACACTTGTACAAACTTTTACATCCTTGTACACATTTGTACACCCTTGTACACACTTGTACAACCTTGTACAACCTTGTACAAACCTGTACACCCTTGTACACACTTTTACTTATCGTACACACTTGTACACCCTTGTACAAACTTGTACATCCTTGTACAACCTTGTACAACCTTGTACACACTTGTACAGCCTTGTACACAATTGTACAATCTTGTACACACTTGTACAACCTTGTACACCCTTGTACACACTTTTACTTATCGTACACACTTGTACACACTTGTACAACCTTGTACACCCTTGTACACACTTTTACTTATCGTACACACTTGTACACCCTTGTACAAACTTGTACATCCTTGTACACACTTGTACACCCTTGTACACACATGTATAACCTTGTACACAACTTGTACAACCTTGTACACACTTGTACAACCTTGTAAAACTTGTACACCCTTGTACAAACTTGTACACCCCTGTACACACTTGTACACATTTGTACACACTTGTACACCCTTGTACACACTTGTACAACCTTGTACAAACTTATACAATCTTGTACACACTTGTACAACCCAGTACACAACTTGTACAACCTTGTACACACTTGTACAACCTTGTAAAACTTGTACACCCTTGTACAAACTTGTACACCCCTGTACACACTTGTACACATTTGTACACACTTGTACACCCTTGTACACACTTGTACAACCTTGTACAAACTTATACAATCTTGTACACACTTGTACAACCCAGTACACACTTGTACAATCTTGTACAAACTTGTACATCCTTGTACACGATTGTACACCCTTGTACACACTTGTACAACCTTGTAACCACTTGTACAACCTTGTACACAATTGTACAACCTTGTACACACTTGTACAACCTTGTACACACTCGCACAACTTTGTACACACTTGTACAGTCTTGTACACAATTGTACAACCTTGTACACACTTGTACAACCTTGTACACACTTGTACAACCTTGTACACAATTGTACAGCCTTGTACACACTTGTACAGCCTTGTACACACTTGTACAACCTTGTACACACTTGTACAGCCTTGTACACAATTGTACAAACTTGTACACACTTGTACAACCTTGTACACACTTGTACAACCTTGTACACAATTGTACAGCCTTGTACACACTTGTACAACCTTGTACACACTTGTACAACCTTGTACACACTTGTACAACCTTGTACACACTTGTACAACCTTGTACACACTTGTACAACCTTGTACACACTTGTACAACCTTGTACACACTTGTACAACCTTGTACACACTTGTACAACCTTGTACAAACTTGTACAACCTTGTACACACTTGTACAACCTTGTACACACTTGTACAACCTTGTACATTCCTGTACAACCATGTACATTCTTGTACAACCATGTAAAAACTTGTACAACCTTGTACACACTTGTACACCCTTGTACACACTTGTACAAGCTTGTACACCCTTGTACACACTTGTACAAGCTTGTACACACTTGTACAACCTTGTACACACTTGTACACCCTTGTACACACTTGTACAACCTTTTACAAACTTGTACACACTTGTACAAACTTGTACATTATTGTACATACTTGTACACCCTTGTACACACTTGTACAACCTTGTACAAACCTGTACACCCTTGTACACACTTGTACAAGCTTGTACACACTTGTACAAACTTGTACACACTTGTACAACCTTGTACAAACTTGTACAACCTTGTACACACTTGTACAACCTTGTACACACTTGTACAACCTTGTACACACTTGAACATCCTTGTACACAATTGTACACCCTTGTACACACTTGTACAACCTTGTACACACTTGTACAACCTTGAACAAACTTGTACAGCCTTGTACACAATTGTACAACCTTGTACACACTTGTACAACCTTGTACACACTTGTACAACCTTGTACACACTTGTACATCCTTGTACACAATTGTACAACCTTGTACACAGTTGTACAGCCTTGTACACAATTGTACAACCTTGTACACACTTGTACAACCTTGTACACCCTTGTACACACTTTTACTTATCGTACACACTTGTACACCCTTTTACAAACTTGTACATCCTTGTACACACTTGTACAACCTTGTACAAACTTGTACAAACTTGTACATCCTTGTTCACGATTTTACACCCTTGTGCACACTTGTACAACCTTGTAAAAACTTGTACAACCTTGTACACACTTGTACACCCTTGTACACACTTGTACAACCTTGTACACACTTGTACAACCTTGTACACACTTGTACAACCTTGTACACACTTGTACAACCTTGTACACACTTGTACAACCTTGTACACACTTGTACAACCTTGTACACACTTGTACAACCTTGTACACACTTGTACAACCTTGTACACACTTGTACAAGCTTGTACACACTTGTACAACCTTGTACACACTTGTACACCCTTGTACACACTTGTACAACCTTGTACAAACCTGTACACCCTTATACACACTTGTACAAGCTTGTACACACTTGTACAAGCTTGTACACACTTGTACACCTTTGTTCAAACTTGTGCACCCTTGTACACTTTTGTACACCCTTGTACACATTTGTACAACCTTGTACAAACTTGTACACACTTGTACAAACTTGTACACACTTGTACAACCTTGTACAAACTTGTACAACCTTGTACACACTTGTACAACCTTGTACACACTTGTACAAGTTGTACACACTTGTACAACCTTGTACACACTTGTACAACCTTGTACACACTTGTACAACCTTGTACACAATTTTAAAACCTTGTACACACTTGTACAACCTTGTACAAACTTGTACACACTTGTACAAACTTTTACATCCTTGTACACATTTGTACACCCTTGTACACACTTGTACAACCTTGTACAACCTTGTACAAACCTGTACACCCTTGTACACACTTTTACTTATCGTACACACTTGTACACCCTTGTACAAACTTGTACATCCTTGTACAACCTTGTACAACCTTGTACACACTTGTACAGCCTTGTACACAATTGTACAATCTTGTACACACTTGTACAACCTTGTACACCCTTGTACACACTTTTACTTATCGTACACACTTGTACACACTTGTACAACCTTGTACACCCTTGTACACACTTTTACTTATCGTACACACTTGTACACCCTTGTACAAACTTGTACATCCTTGTACACACTTGTACACCCTTGTACACACATGTATAACCTTGTACACAACTTGTACAACCTTGTACACACTTGTACAACCTTGTAAAACTTGTACACCCTTGTACAAACTTGTACACCCCTGTACACACTTGTACACATTTGTACACACTTGTACACCCTTGTACACACTTGTACAACCTTGTACAAACTTATACAATCTTGTACACACTTGTACAACCCAGTACACAACTTGTACAACCTTGTACACACTTGTACAACCTTGTAAAACTTGTACACCCTTGTACAAACTTGTACACCCCTGTACACACTTGTACACATTTGTACACACTTGTACACCCTTGTACACACTTGTACAACCTTGTACAAACTTATACAATCTTGTACACACTTGAACAACCCAGTACACACTTGTACAATCTTGTACAAACTTGTACATCCTTGTACACGATTGTACACCCTTGTACACACTTGTACAACCTTGTAACCACTTGTACAACCTTGTACACAATTGTACAACCTTGTACACACTTGTACAACCTTGTACACACTCGCACAACTTTGTACACACTTGTACAGTCTTGTACACAATTGTACAACCTTGTACACACTTTACAACCTTGTACACACTTGTACAACCTTGTACACAATTGTACAGCCTTGTACACACTTGTACAGCCTTGTACACACTTGTACAACCTTGTACACACTTGTACAGCCTTGTACACAATTGTACAAACTTGTACACACTTGTACAACCTTGTACACACTTGTACAACCTTGTACACAATTGTACAGCCTTGTACACACTTGTACAACCTTGTACACACTTGTACAACCTTGTACACACTTGTACAACCTTGTACACACTTGTACAACCTTGTACACACTTGTACAACCTTGTACACACTTGTACAACCTTGTACACACTTGTACAACCTTGTACACACTTGTACAACCTTGTACAAACTTGTACAACCTTGTACACACTTGTACAACCTTGTACACACTTGTACAACCTTGTACATTCCTGTACAACCATGTACATTCTTGTACAACCATGTAAAAACTTGTACAACCTTGTACACACTTGTACACCCTTGTACACACTTGTACAAGCTTGTACACCCTTGTACACACTTGTACAAGCTTGTACACACTTGTACAACCTTGTACACACTTGTACACCCTTGTACACACTTGTACAACCTTTTACAAACTTGTACACACTTGTACAAACTTGTACATTATTGTACATACTTGTACACCCTTGTACACACTTGTACAACCTTGTACAAACCTGTACACCCTTGTACACACTTGTACAAGCTTGTACACACTTGTACAAACTTGTACACACTTGTACAACCTTGTACAAACTTGTACAACCTTGTACACACTTGTACAACCTTGTACACACTTGTACAACCTTGTACACACTTGAACATCCTTGTACACAATTGTACACCCTTGTACACACTTGTACAACCTTGTACACACTTGTACAACCTTGAACAAACTTGTACAGCCTTGTACACAATTGTACAACCTTGTACACACTTGTACAACCTTGTACACACTTGTACAACCTTGTACACACTTGTACAGCCTTGTACACAATTGTACAACCTTGTACACACTTGTACAACCTTGTACACACTTGTACAACCTTGTACACAATTGTACAGCCTTGTACACACTTGTACAACCTTGTACACACTTGTACAACCTTGTAAAAACTTGTACACCCTTGTACACACTTGTACAACCTTGTACAACCTTGTACACACTTGTACAGCCTTGTACAACCTTGTACAACCTTGTACACACTTGTACAGCCTTGTAAAAACTTGTACACCCTTGTACACACATGTACAACCTTGTACACAACTTGTACAACCTTGTACACAACTTGTACAACCTTGTACACACTTGTACAACCTTGTAAAACTTGTACACATTTGTACACACTTGTACACCCTTGTACACACTTCTACAACCTTGTACAAACTTATACAATCTTGTACAAACTTGTACAACCCAGTACACACTTGTACAATCTTGTACAAACTTGTACTCCCTTGTACAAACTTGTACATCCTTGTACACACTTGTACAACCTTGTACAAACTTGTACAAACTTGTACAAACTTGTACATCCTTGTACACGATTGTACACCCTTGTACACACTTGTACAACCTTGTACACACTTGTACAACCTGACACACAATTGTACAACCTTGTACACACTTGTACAACCTTGTACACACTTGTACAACCTTGTACACACTTGTACAGCCTTGTACACAATTGTACAACCTTGTACACACTTGTACAACCTTGTACACACTTGTACAACCTTGTACACAATTGTACAGCCTTGTACACAATTGTACAACCTTGTACACACTTGTACAGCCTTGTACACACTTGTACAGCCTTGTACAAAATTGTACAGCCTTGTACGCAATTGTGCAACCTTGTACACACTTGTACAACCTTGTACACCCTTGTACAAACTTTTACACATCGTACACACTTGTACACACTTGTACAAACTTTTACACACTTGTACAACCTTGTACACACTTGTACAACATTGTACACACTTGTACATCCTTGTACACAATTGTACAACCTTGTACACAGTTGTACAGCCTTGTACACAATTGTACAACCTTGTACACACTTGTACAACCTTGTACACCCTTGTACACACTTTTACTTATCGTACACACTTGTACACCCTTGTACAAACTTGTACATCCTTGTACACACTTGTACAACCTTGTACAAACTTGTACAAACTTGTACATTCTTGTTCACGATTTTACACCCTTGTACACACTTGTACAACCTTGTAAAAACTTGTACAACCTTGTACACACTTGTACACCCTTGTACACACTTGTACAACCTTGTACACACTTGTACAACCTTGTACACACTTGTACAACCTTGTACACACTTGTACAACCTTGTACACACTTGTACAACCTTGTACACACTTGTACAACCTTGTACACACTTGTACAACCTTGTACACACTTGTACAACCTTGTACACACTTATACAACCTTGTACACACTTGTACAACCATGTAAAAACTTGTACAACCTTGTACACACTTGTACAACCTTGTACACACTTGTACAAGCTTGTACACACTTGTACAACCTTGTACACACTTGTACACCCTTGTACACACTTGTACAACCTTGTACAAACCTGTACACCCTTATACACACTTGTACAAGCTTGTACACAATTGTACAAGCTTGTACACACTTGTACACCTTTGTTCAAACTTGTGCACCCTTGTACACTTTTGTACACCCTTGTACACATTTGTACAACCTTGTACAAACTTGTACACACTTGTACAAACTTGTACACACTTGTACAACCTTGTACAAACTTGTACAACCTTGTACACACTTGTACAACCTTGTACACACTTGTACAAGTTGTACACACTTGTACAACCTTGTACACACTTGTACAACCTTGTACACACTTGTACAACCTTGTACACAATTGTAAAACCTTGTACACACTTGTACAACCTTGTACAAACTTGTACACACTTGTACAAACTTTTACATCCTTGTACACATTTGTACACCCTTGTACACACTTGTACAACCTTGTACAACCTTGTACAAACCTGTACACCCTTGTACACACTTTTACTTATCGTACACACTTGTACACCCTTGTACAACCTTGTACAAACTTATACAATCTTGTACACACTTGTACAACCCAGTACACACTTGTACAATCTTGTACAAACTTGTACATCCTTGTACACGATTGTACACCCTTGTACACACTTGTACAACCTTGTAACCACTTGTACAACCTTGTACACAATTGTACAACCTTGTACACACTTGTACAACCTTGTACACACTTGCACAACTTTGTACACACTTGTACAGTCTTGTACACAATTGTACAACCTTGTACACACTTGTACAACCTTGTACACACTTGTACAACCTTGTACACAATTGTACAGCCTTGTACACACTTGTACAGCCTTGTACACACTTGTACAACCTTGTACACACTTGTACAGCCTTGTACACAATTGTACAACCTTGTACACACTTGTACAACCTTGTACACACTTGTACAACCTTGTACACAATTGTACAGCCTTGTACACACTTGTACAACCTTGTACACACTTGTACAACCTTGTACACACTTGTACAACCTTGTACACACTTGTACAACCTTGTACACACTTGTACAACCTTGTACACACTTGTACAACATTGTACACACTTGTACAACCTTGTACACACTTGTACAACCTTGTACACACTTGTACAACCTTGTACACACTTGTACAACCTTGTACACACTTGTACAACCTTGTACATTCTTGTACAACCATGTACACACTTGTACAACCATGTAAAAACTTGTACAACCTTGTACACACTTGTACACCCTTGTACACACTTGTACAAGCTTGTACACACTTGTACAACCTTGTACACACTTGTACACCCTTGTACACACTTGTACAACCTTTTACAAACTTGTACACACTTGTACAAACTTGTACATTATTGTACATACTTGTACACCCTTGTACACACTTGTACAACCTTGTACAAACCTGTACACCCTTGTACACACTTGTACAAGCTTGTACACACTTGTACAAACTTGTACACACTTGTACAACCTTGTACAAACTTGTACAACCTTGTACACACTTGTACAACCTTGTACACACTTGTACAAGCTTGTACACACTTGTACACACTTGTACAAGTTGTACACACTTGTACAACCTTGTACACACTTGTACAACCTTGTACACACTTGTACAACCTTGTACAAACTTTTACAAACTTGTACAACCTTTTCATCCTTGTACACATTTGTACACCCTTGTACACATTTGTACAACCTTGTACAAACCTGTACACCCTTGTACACACTTGTACAAGCTTGTACACGATTGTACACCCTTGTACACACTTGTGCACCCTTGTACACACTTGTACACCCTTGTACACACTTGTACAACCTTGTACAAACTTGTACACTTGTACAACATTGTACAAACCTGTACACCCTTGTACACACTTGTACAACCTTGTACACACTTGTACAAACTTGTACCCCCTGTTACAACCTTGTACACACTTGTACAACCTTGTACACACTTGTACAGCCTTGTACACAATTGTACACCCATGTACACAATTTAAAAACTTGTACACACTTGTACAACCTTGTACACACTTGTACAACCTTGTACACACTTGTACAACCTTGTACACACTTGTACAACCTTTTACACACTTGTACAACCTTGTACAAACTTGTACAAACTTGTACACACTTGTACACCCTTGTACACACTTGTAAAAGCTTGTACACACTTGTACAACCTTGTACACACTTGTACAACCTTGTACACAATTGTATAACCTTGTACACACTTGTACAACCTTGTACAAACTTGTACAAACTTGTACACACTTGTACACCCTTGTACACACTTGTAAAAGCTTGTACACACTTGTACAACCTTGTACACACTTGTACAACCTTGTAAAAACTTGTACAACCTTGTACACACTTGTACACCCTTGTACACACTTGTACAACCTTGTACACACTTGTACAACCTTGTACACACTTGTACAACATTGTACACACTTGTACAACCTTGTACACACTTGTACAACCTTGTACACACTTGTACAACCTTGTACACACTTGTACAACCTTGTACGCACTTGTACAACCTTGTACACACTTGTACAACCTTGTACACACTTGTACAACCTTGTACACACTTATACAACCTTGTACACACTTGTACAACCATGTAAAAACTTGTACAACCTTGTACACACTTTACACCCTTGTACACACTTGTACAAGCTTGTACACACTTGTACAACCTTGTACACACTTGTACACCCTTGTACACACTTGTACAACCTTGTACAAACCTGTACACCCTTATACACACTTGTACAAGCTTGTACACACTTGTACAAGCTTGTACACACTTGTACACCTTTGTTCAAACTTGTGCACCCTTGTACACTTTTGTACAACCTTGTACAAACTTGTACACACTTGTACAAACTTGTACACACTTGTACAACCTTGTACAAACTTGTACAACCTTGTACACACTTGTACAACCTTGTACACACTTGTACAAGTTGTACACACTTGTACAACCTTGTACACACTTGTACAACCTTGTACACACTTGTACAACCTTGTACACAATTGTAAAACCTTGTACACACTTGTACAACCTTGTACAAACTTGTACACACTTGTACAAACTTTTACATCCTTGTACACATTTGTACACCCTTGTACACACTTGTACAACCTTGTACAACCTTGTACAAACCTGTACACCCTTGTACACACTTTTACTTATCGTACACACTTGTACACCCTTGTACAAACTTGTACATCCTTGTACAACCTTGTACAACCTTGTACACACTTGTACAGCCTTGTACACAATTGTACAATCTATTAAGTTACATTTCATTAAGTTACATTTTCCTAAGTTACATTTTACTAAGTTATATTTTTTATTAAGTTACATTTCATTAAGTTACATTTTATAAAGTTACATTATACTAAGTTACATTTTTTATTAAGTTACATTTCATAAAGTTACATTTTATTAAGTTACATTTTACTAAGTTACATTTTATTAAGTTACATTTTACAAAGTTACATTTTACTAAGTTACATTTTTTATTAAGTTACATTTTACTAAGTTACATTTTACTAAGTTACAATTTACTAAGTTACATTATACTAAGTTACATTTTTTATTAAGTTACATTTCATTAAGTTACATTTTATTAAGTTAGATTTTATTAAGTTACATTTTCCTAAGTTACATTTTACTCAGTTACATTTTTTATTAAGTTACATTTTATTAAGTTACATTTTATTAAGTTACATTTTCCTAAGTTACAATTTACTCAGTTACATTTTTTACTAAGTTACATTTTATTAAGTTACATTTTACTAAGTTACATTATACTAAGTTACATTTTACTAAGTTACATTTTACTAAGTTACATTTTTTATTAAGTTACATTTTATTAAGTTACATTTTATTAAGTTACATTTTACTAAGTTATATTTTATAAGTTACATTTTTTATTAAGTTACATTTCATTAATTACATTTTATTAAGTTACATATTACTAAGTTACATTTTATTTAGTTACATTTTACAAAGTTACATTTTACTAAGTTACATTTTGTATTAAGTTACATTTTATTAAGTTACATTTTACTATGTTACATTTTACTAAGTTACATTTTATTAAGTTACATTTTATTTAGTTACATTTTACAAAGTTACATTTTACTAAGTTACATTTTTTATTAAGTTACATTTCATTAAGTTACATTTTATTAAGTTAGATTTTATTAAGTTACATTTTCCTAAGTTCCATTTTACTCAGTTACATTTTTTATTAAGTTACATTTTATTAAGTTACATTTTACTAAGTTACATTTTACTAAGTTACATTTTACTAAGTTACATTTTTTATTAAGTTACATTTTATTAAGTTACATTTTATTAAGTCACATTTTACTAAGTTACATTTTACTAAAATACATTATACTAAGTTACATTTTACTAAGTTACATTTTACTAAGTTATATATTTTATTAAATTTCATTTTATTAAGTTACATTTTATTAAGTTACATTTAACTAAGTTACATTTTATTAGGTTACATTTTATTAAGTTACATTTTACTAAGTTACATTTTACTAAGTTACATTTTTTATTAAGTTACATTTTATTAAGTTACATTTGATTAAGTTACATTTTACTAAGTTATATTTTACTAAGTTACATTTTTTATTAAGTTACATTTCATTAATTACATTTTATTAAGTTACATATTACTAAGTTACATTTTATTTAGTTACATTTTACAAAGTTACATTTTACTAAGTTACATTTTTTATTAAGTTACATTTTATTAAGTTACATTTTACTATGTTACATTTTACTAAGTTACAATTTACTAAGTTACATTATACTAAGTTACATTTTTTATTAAGTTACATTTCATTAAGTTACATTTTATTAAGTTAGATTTTATTAAGTTACATTTTCCTAAGTTACATTTTACTCAGTTACATTTTTTATTAAGTTACATTTTATTAAGTTACATTTTATTAAGTTACATTTTCCTAAGTTACAATTTACTCAGTTACATTTTTTACTAAGTTACATTTTTTACTAAGTTACATTTTATTAAGTTAAATTTTACTAAGTTACATTTTACTCAGTTACATTTTTTATTAAGTTACATTTTACTAAGTTACATTGTATTAAGTTACATTTAACTAAGTTACATTTTACTAAGTTACATTTTTTATTAAGTTACATTTTAATAAGTTACATTTTATTAAGTTACATTTCACTAAGTTACATTTTACTCAGTTACATTTTTTATTAAGTTACATTTTACTAAGTTACATTGTATTAAGTTACATTTAACTAAGTTACATATTCCTAAGTTACATTTTACTCAGTTACATTATTTATTAAGTTACATTTCATAAAGTTACATTTTGTTAAGTTACATTTTACTAAGTTACATTTTACAAAGTTACATTTTACTAAGTTACATTTTTTATTAAGTTACATTTTATTAAGTTACATTTTACTAAGTTACATTTTACTAAGTTACATTTTACTAAGTTACATTATACTAAGTTACATTTTTTATTAATTTACATTTCATTAAGTTACATTTTATTAAGTTAGATTTTATTAAGTTACATTTTCCTAAGTTCCATTTTACTCAGTTATATTTTTTATTAAGTTACATTTTATTAAGTTACATTTACAAAGTTACATTTTACTAAGTTACATTATTTATTAAGTTACATTTTATTAAGTTACATTTTACTAAGTTACATTTTACTAAGTTACATTATACTTAGTTACATTTTTTATTAAGTTACATTTCATTAAGTTACATTTTATTAAGTTAGATTTTATTAAGTTACATTTTCCTAAGTTCCATTTTACTCAGTTACATTTTTTATTAAGTTACATTTTATTAAGTCACATTTTACTAAGTTACATTTTACTAAGTTACATTTTACTAAGTTACATTTTTTATTAAGTTACATTTTATTAAGTTACATTTTAATAAGTCACATTTTACTAAGTTACATTTTACTAAGTTACATTATACTAAGTTACATTTTACTAAGTTACATTTTACTAAGTTACATATTTTATTAAATTTCATTTTATTAAGTTACATTTTATTAAGTTACATTTAACTAAGTTACATTTTATTAGGTTACATTTTATTAAGTTACATTTTACTAAGTTACATTTTACTAAGTTACATTTTTTATTAAGTTACATTTTATTAAGTTACATTTTATTAAGTTACATTTTACTAAGTTATATTTTATAAGTTACATTTTTTATTAAGTTACATTTCATTAATTACATTTTATTAAGTTACATATTACTAAGTTACATTTTATTTAGTTACATTTTACAAAGTTACATTTTACTAAGTTACATTTTATTAAGTTACATTTTATTAAGTTACATTTTACTAAGTTACATTTTACTCAGTTACATTTTTTATTAAGTTACATTTTATTAAGTTACATTTTATTAAGTAACATTTTATTAAGTTACAGTTTTTATTAAGTTACATTTTATTAAGTTACATTTTATTAAGTTACATTTTACTAAGTTACAATTTATTCAGTTACATTTTTTACTAAGTTATATTTTATTAAGTTACATTTTATTAAGTTACATTTTACTAAGTTACATATTCCTAAGTTACATTTTACTCAGTTACATTATTTATTAAGTTACATTTTATTAAGTTACATTTCATTAAGTTACATTTTCCTAAGTTACATTTTACTAAGTTATATTTTTTATTAAGTTACATTTCATTAAGTTACATTTTATAAAGTTACATTATACTAAGTTACATTTTTTATTAAGTTACATTTCATAAAGTTACATTTTATTAAGTTACATTTTACTAAGTTACATTTTATTAAGTTACATTTTACAAAGTTACATTTTACTAAGTTACATTTTTTATTAAGTTACATTTTATTAAGTTACATTTTACTAAGTAACATTTTACTAAGTTACATTTTACTAAGTTACATTATACTAAGTTACATTTTTTATTAAGTTACATTTCATTAAGTTACATTTTATTAAGTTAGATTTTATTAAGTTACATTTTCCTAAGTTCCATTTTACTCAGTTATATTTTTTATTAAGTTACATTTTATTAAGTAACATTTTACAAAGTTACATTTTACTAAGTTACATTTTTTATTAAGTTACATTTTACTAAGTTACATTTTACTAAGTTACATTTTACTAAGTTACATTTTACTAAGTAACATTTTTTATTAGGTTACATTTCATTAAGTTACATTTTATTAAGTTACATTTTTTATTAAGTTACATTTTATTAAGTTACATTTTACTAAGTTACATTTTACTACGTTACATTATACTAAGTTACATTTTTTATTAAGTTACATTTCATTAAGTTACAATTTATTAAGTTACATTTCATTAAGTTACATTTTACTAAGTTACATTTTTTATTAAGTTACATTTTACTAAGTTACATTTTACTAAGTTACATTTTACTAAGTTACATTTTACTAAGTAACATTTTTTATTAGGTTACATTTCATTAAGTTACATTTTATTAATTTACATTTTTTATTAAGTTACATTTTCCTAAGTTACATTTTACTAAGTTACATTTTTTATTAGGTTACATTTCATTAAGTTACATTTTATTAAGTTACATTTTTTATTAAGTTTCATTTTATTAAGTTACATTTTATTAAGTTACATTTAACTAAGTTACATTTTACTCAGTTACATTTTTTATTAAGTTACATTTTATTAAGTTACATTTTATTAAGTTACATTTTTTATTAAGTTACATTTTATTAAGTAACATTTTATTAAGTTACATTTTACTAAGTTACAATTTATTCAGTTACATTTTTTACTAAGTTACATTTTATTAAGTTACATTTTATTAAGTTACATTTTACTAAGTTACATATTCCTAAGTTACATTTTACTCAGTTACATTATTTATTAAGTTACATTTTATTTAGTTACATTTCATTAAGTTACATTTTCCTAAGTTACATTTTACTAAGTTACACTTTTTATTAAGTTACATTTCATTAAGTTACATTTTATTAAGTTACATTTTTTATTAAGTTACATTTTATTAAGTTACATTTTATTAAGTTACATTTTACTAAGTAACATTTTATTAAGTTACATTTCATTAATTTACATTTTACTAAGTTACACTTTTTATTAAGTTACATTTCATTAAGTTACATTTTATTAAGTTACATTTTACTAAGTTACATTTTATTAAGTTACATTTTACAAAGTTTCATTTTACTAAGTTACATTTTTTATTAAGTTACATTTTATTAAGTTACATTTTAGTAAGTTACATTTTACTAAGTTATATTTTACTAAGTTACATTTTTTATTATGTTACATTTCATTAAGTTACATTTTATTAAGTTACATTTTACTAAGTTACATTTTATTAAGTTACATTTTACAAAGTTACATTTTACTAAGTTACATTTTTTATTAAGTTACATTTTATTAAGTTACATTTTACTAAGTTACATTTTACTAAGTTACATTTTACTAAGTTACATTTTTTATTAAGTTACATTTTATTAAGTTACATTTTATTAAGTCACATTTTACTAAGTTACATTTTACTAAGTTACATTATAATAAGTTACATTTTACTAAGTTACATTTTACTAAGTTACATATTTTATTAAATTTCATTTTATTAAGTTACATTTTATTAAGTTACATTTAACTAAGTTACATTTTATTAGGTTACATTTTATTAAGTTACATTTTACTAAGTTACATTTTACTAAGTTACATTTTTTATTAAGTTACATTTTATTAAGTTACATTTGATTAAGTTACATTTTACTAAGTTATATTTTACTAAGTTACATTTTTTATTAAGTTACATTTCATTAATTACATTTTATTAAGTTACATATTACTAAGTTACATTTTATTTAGTTACATTTTACAAAGTTACATTTTACTAAGTTACATTTTTTATTAAGTTACATTTTATTAAGTTACATTTTACTATGTTACATTTTACTAAGTTACATTTTACTAAGTTACATTTTTTATTAAGTTACATTTCATTAAGTTACATTTTATTAAGTTAGATTTTATTAAGTTACATTTTCCTAAGTTACATTTTACTCAGTTACATTTTTTATTAAGTTACATTTTATTAAGTTACATTTTATTAAGTTACATTTTCCTAAGTTACAATTTACTCAGTTACATTTTTTACTAAGTTACATTTTATTAAGTTACATTTTACTAAGTTACATTTTACTAAGTTACATTTTTTATTAAGTTACATTTTATTAAGTTACATTTTATTAAGTTAAATTTTACTAAGTTACATTTTACTCAGTTACATTTTTTATTAAGTTACATTTTACTAAGTTACATTGTATTAAGTTACATTTAACTAAGTTACATTTTACTAAGTTACATTTTTTATTAAGTTACATTTTATTAAGTTACATTTTATTAAGTTACATTTCACTAAGTTACATTTTACTCAGTTAAATTTTTTATTAAGTTACATTTTATTAAGTTACATTTTATTAAGTTACATTTTTTATTAAGTTACATTTTATTAAGTTACATTTTACTAAGTTACATTATACTAAGTTACATTTTTTATTAATTTACATTTCATTAAGTTACATTTTATTAAGTTAGATTTTATTAAGTTACATTTTACTAAGTTACATTTTACTAAGTTACATTATACTAAGTTACATTTTTTATTAAGTTACATTTCATTAAGTTACATTTTATTAAGTTAGATTTTATTAAGTTACATTTTCCTAAGTTACATTTTACTCAGTTACATTTTTTATTAAGTTACATTTTATTAAGTTACATTTTATTAAGTTACATTTTCCTAAGTTACAATTTATTCAGTTACATTTTTTACTAAGTTATATTTTATTAAGTTACATTTTATTAAGTTACATTTTACTAAGTTACATATTCCTAAGTTACATTTTACTCAGTTACATTATTTATTAAGTTACATTTCATAAAGTTACATTTTATTAAGTTACATTTTACTAAGTTACATTTACAAAGTTACATTAATTAAATACTAATTATTCTTTATTTACATTTTACTTAAGTTACATTTTTTATTAAGTTACATTTTATTAAGTTACATTTTACTAAGTTACATTTTACTAAGTTACATTTTACTAAGTTACATTATACTAAGTTACATTTTTTATTAATTTACATTTCATTAAGTTACATTTTATTAAGTTAGATTTTATTAAGTTACATTTTCCTAAGTTCCATTTTACTCAGTTATATTTTTTATTAAGTTACATTTTATTAAGTTACATTTACAAAGTTACATTTTACTAAGTTACATTATTTATTAAGTTACATTTTATTAAGTTACATTTTACTAAGTTACATTTTACTAAGTTACATTATACTTAGTTACATTTTTTATTAAGTTACATTTCATTAAGTTACATTTTATTAAGTTAGATTTTATTAAGTTACATTTTCCTAAGTTCCATTTTACTCAGTTACATTTTTTATTAAGTTACATTTTATTAAGTTACATTTTACTAAGTTACATTTTACTAAGTTACATTTTACTAAATTACATTTTTATTAAGTTACATTTTATTAAGTTACATTTTATTAAGTCACATTTTACTAAGTTACATTTTACTAAGTTACATTATACTAAGTTACATTTTACTAAGTTACATATTTTATTAAATTTCATTTTATTAAGTTACATTTTATTAAGTTACATTTAACTAAGTTACATTTTATTAGGTTACATTTTATTAAGTTACATTTTACTAAGTTACATTGTACTAAGTTACATTTTTTATTAAGTTACATTTTATTAAGTTACATTTTATTAAGTTACATTTTACTAAGTTATATTTTATAAGTT